>NC_057813.1:7991036-8005399 GCF_018294505.1 Triticum aestivum
AATCAATAGATGGTTACGGTTTCCTGACCATGGACATTGGATGTCGTTGATAACGGGATCACATCATTAGGAGAATGATGTGATGGACAAGACCCAATCCTAAGCCTAGCACAAGATCATGTAGTTCGTATGCTAAAGCTTTTCTAATGTCAAGTATCATTTCCTTAGACCATGAGATTGTGCAACTCCCGGATACCGTAGGAGTGCTTTGGGTGTGCCAAACGTCACAACGTAACTGGGTGGCTATAAAGGTACACTACGGGTATCTCTGAAAGTGTCTGTTGGGTTGGCACGAATCGAGATTGGGATTTTGTCACTCCGTGTAAACGGAGAGGTATCTCTGGGCCCACTCGGTAGGACATCATCATAATGTGCACAATGTGACCAAGGGGTTGATCACGGGATGATGTATTACGGAACGAGTAAAGAGACTTGCCGGTAACGATATTGAACAAGGTATCGGTATACCGACGATCGAATCTCGGGCAAGTACCATACCACTAGACAAAGGGAATTGTATACGGGATTGATTGAGTCCTTGACATCGTGGTTCATCCGATGAGATCATCGTGGAACATGTGGGAGCCAACATGGGTATCCAGATCCCGCTGTTGGTTATTGACCGGAGAACATCTCGGTCATGACTACATGTCTCCCGAACCCGTAGGGTCTACACACTTAAGGTTCGATGACGCTAGGGTTATAAAGGAAGTTTGTATGTGGTTACCGAATGTTGTTCGGAGTCCCGGATGAGATCCCGGACGTCACGAGGAGTTCCGGAATGGTCCGGAGGTAAAGATTTATATATAGGAAGTTTTGTTTCGGCCATCGGGACAAGTTTCGGGGTCATCGGTATTGTACCGGGACCACCGGAAGGGTCCCGGGGGCCCACCGGGTGGGGCCACCTGCCCCGGGGGACCACATGGGCTGTAGGGGGTGCTCCTTGGCCTACATGGGCCAAGGGCACCAGCCCCAAGAGGCCCATGCGCCTAGGGAACCCTAGAGGGAAGAGTCCTCAAGGGGGAAGGCACCTCCGAGGTGCCTTGGGGAGGATGGACTCCTCCCCCCCTCTTGGCCGCACCCCTTTCTTGGAGTAAGGGGCAAGGCTGCGCCTTCCCCCTCTCCCCTGCCCCTATATATAGTGGAGGGGAGGGAGGGCATCCATACCTGAGCCCTTGGCGCCTCCCTCCCTCCCGTGACACCTCCTCCTCTCCCGTAGGTGCTTGGTGAAGCCCTGCAGGATTGCCACGCTCCTCCATCACCACCACGCCGTTGTGCTGCTGCTGGATGGAGTCTTCCTCAACCTCTCCCTCTCTCCTTTCTGGATCAAGGCGTGGGAGACATCTTCGAGCTGTACGTGTGTTGAACGCGGAGGTGCCGTCCGTTCGGCACTAGGATCATCGGTGATCTGAATCACGACGAGTACGACTCCATCAACCCCGTTCACTTGAACGCTTCCGCTTAGCGATCTACAAGGGTATGTAGATGCACTCTCTTTCTACTCATTGCTGGTCTCTCCATAGATAGATCTTGGTGATTCGTAGGAAATTTTTTGAATTTCTGCTACGTTCCCCAACAGTGGCATCATGAGCTAGGTCTATTGCGTAGATTCTTTGCACGAGTAGAACACAAAGTAGTTGTGGGCGTCGATATTGTTCAATATGCTTGCCGTTACTAGTCTTATCTTGATTCGGCGGCATCGTGGGATGAAGCGGCCCGGACCAACCTTACACGTAGGCTTACGTGAGACCGGTTCCACCGACAAACATGCACTAGTTGCATAAGGTGGCTGGCGGGTGTCTGTCTCTCCCAATTTAGTCGGATCGGATTCGATGAAAAGGGTCCTTATGAAGGGTAAATAGCAATTGGCATATCACGTTGTGGTTCATGCGTAGGTAAGAAACGTTCTTGCTAGAAACCCATAGCAGCCACGTAAAACATGCAAACAACAATTAGAGGACGTCTAACTTGTTTTTGCAGGGTATGCTATGTGATGTGATATGGCCAAAAGGGATGTGATGAATGATATATGTGATGTATGAGATTGATCATGTTCTTGTAATAGGAATCACGACTTGCATGTCAATGAGTATGACAGCCGGCAGGAGCCATAGGAGTTGTCTTTATTTATTTGTGACCTGCGTGTCAACTTAAAACGTCATGTAATTACTTTACTTTATTGCTAACCGTTAGCCATAGTAGTAGAAGTAATAGTTGGCGAGGCAACTTCATGAAGACACGATGATGGAGATCATGATGATGGAGATCATGGTGTCATGCCGGTGACGATGATGATCATGGAGCCCCGAAGATGGAGATCAAAAGGAGCAAAGTGATGATGGCCATATCATGTCACTATTTGATTGCATGTGATGTTTATCATGTTTATACATCTTATTTGCTTAGAACGACGGTAGTAAATAAGATGATCCCTTACAACAATTTCAAGAAGTGTTCTCCCCTAACTGTGCACCGTTGCGACAGTTCGTGTTTCGAAGCACCACGTGATGATCGGGTGTTAGATTCTAACGTTCACATACAACGGGTGTAAGACAGATTTACACACGCGAAACACTTAGGGTTAACTTGACGAGCCTAGCATGTACAGACATGGCCTCGGAACACGGAGACCGAAAGGTCGAACATGAGTAGTATAGAAGATACGATCAACATGAAGATGTTCACCGATGATGACTAGTCCGTCTCACGTGATGATCGGACACGGCCTAGTTTGACTCGGATCATGTAATCACTTAGATGACTAGAGGGATGTCTATCTGAGTGGGAGTTCATAAGATGAACTTAATTATCCTGAACATAGTCAAAAGGTTTTTGCAAATTATGTCGTAGCTCACGCTATAGTTCTACTGTTTAGATATGTTCCTAGAGAAAAATTAGTTGAAAGTTGATAGTAGCAATTATGCGGACTAGGTCCGTAAACTGAGGATTGTCCTCATTGCTTCATAGAAGGCTTATGTCCTTAATGCACCGCTCAGTGTGCTGAACCTCGAACGTTGTCTGTGGTTGTTGCGAACATCTGACATACACGTTTTGATAACTACGTGATAGTTCAGTTAAACGGTTTAGAGTTGAGGCACCAAAGACGTTTTTGAAACATCGCGAAACATATGAGATGATTTGAGGGCTGAAATTGGGATCTCAGGCTCGTGCCCATGTCAAGAGGTATAAGACCTCTGATGACTTTCTTAACCTGCAAACTAAGGAGAAAAGCTCAATTGTTGAGCTTGTGCTCAGACTGTCTGAGTACAACAATCATTTGAATCGAGTGGGAGTTGATCTTCCAGATAAGACAGTGATGGTTCTCCAAAGACATTGCCACCAAGCTGCTAGAGCTTCGTGATGAACTATAATATATCAGGGATAGATATGGTGATCCTTGAGGTACTCGCGATGTTTGACACCGCGAAAGTACAAATCAAGAAGGAGCATCAATTGTTGATGGTTGGTGAAACCACTAGTTTCAAGAAGGGCAAGGGAACAAAGGGATACTTCATGAAACGGCAAATCAGTTGCTGCTCTAGTGAAGAAACCCAAGGTAAAACCCAAACCCGAGACTAAGTGCTTCTGTGATAAGGGGAATAGTCACTAGAGCAGAATTACCCTAGATACTTGGTAGATGAGAAGGTTGGCAAGGTCGATAGAAGTATATTGGATATACATTTGTTAATGTGTTCTTTACTAGTACTCCTAGTAGCACCAGGGTATTAGATACCGGTTCGGTTGCTAAGTGTTAGTAACTCGAAACAAAAGGCTACGGAATAAACGGAGACTAGCTAAAGGTGAGCTGACGATATGTGTTGGAAGTTTTTCCAAGCTTGATATGATCAAGCATCGCACGCTCCCTCTACCAAAGAGATTGGTGTTAAACCTAAATAATTGTTATTTGGTGTTTGCGTTGAGCATAGACATGATTGGATTACGTCTATCGCAATACGGTTATTCATTTAAGGAGAATAATGGTTACTCTGTTTACTTGAATAATACCTTCAATGGTCTTACACCTAAAATGAATGGTTTATTGAATCTCGATCGTAGTGATACACATGTTCATGCCAAAAGATAGTAATGATAGAACCACCTACTTGTGGCACTGCCACGTAAGTCATATCGGTATAAAACGCATGAAGAAGCTCCATATTGATGGATCTTTGGGCTCACTCGTTTTTGAAAAGTTTGAGACATGCGAACCATGTCTATTGGTGTATATGCATGAAGAAACTCCATGCAAATGGACCGTTTTGACTCACTTGATTTTGAATCACTTGGGACATGCAAATCATACCACATGGGCAAGATGACTGAAAAGCCTCGTTTTCAGTAAGATGGAACAAGATAGCAACTTGTTGGAAGTAACACATTTTGATGTGTGCAGTCCAATGAGTACTGAGGCATGCAGTGAATATCGTTATGTTCTTACTTCACAGATGATTCGAGTAGATGTTGAGTACATTTACTTGATGAATCACGAGTCTGAATTATTGAAAGGTTCAAGTAATTTCAGTGTGAAGTTGAAAGATCGTCGTGACAAGAGGATAAAAGATCTATGATATGATCATAGAGATGAATATCTGAATCACGAGTTTGGCACAGAATTAAGACATTGTGGAAATTGTTTCACAACTGATACAGCCTGGAACACCATAGTGTGATGGTGTGTCCAAACGTCATAGTTGCACCCTATTGGATATGGTGCATACCATGATGTCTCTTATCGAGTTACCACTATCGTTCATGGGTTAGGCATTAGAGACAACCACATTCACTTTAAATAGGGCACCACATAATTTCGTTGAGACGACACCGTATGAACTATGGTTTGGAGAAACCTAAGTTGCCATTTCTTGAAAGTTTGGGGCTGCGACGCTTATGTGAAAAGGTTTCAGGTTGATAAGCTCGAACCCAAAGCAGATGAAATGCATCTTCATAGGACACCCAAAAACAGTTGGGTATACCTCCTAATTCAGATCCGAAAGCAATAGGGATTGTTTCTTGAATCGGGTCCTTTTTCAAGGAAAGGTTTCTCTCGAAAAATTGAGTGGGAGGATGGTGGAGACTTGATGAGGTTATTGAACCGTCACTTCAACAAGTGTGTAGCAGGGCACAGGAAGTTGTTCCTGTGGCACGTACACCAACTAAAGTGGAAGCTTATGATAGTGATCATGAAACTTCGGATCGAGTCACTACCAAACCTCGTGGGATGACAAGGATGCGTACTACTTCAGAGTGGTACGTAATCCTATCTTGGAAGTCATGTTGCTAGACAACAATGAACCTACGAGCTATGGAGAAGCGATGGTGGGCCCGGATTCCGATAAATGGCTCAAGGCTATAAAACCCGAGAGAGGATCCATGTATGAAAACAAAGTGTAGACTTTGGAAGAACTACTTGAAGGTCGTAAGGCTGTTAGGTACATATGGATTTTGAAAGGAAGACAGACAATGATGGTAAGTGTCACCATTGAGAAAGCTCGACTTGTCGTTAAGATGTTTTTCGACAAGTTCAAGGAGTTGACTACGATGAGACTTTCTCACTCGTAGCGATGCTAAGAGTCTGTTGGAATTATATTAGCAATTACTGCATTATTTATGAAATCTTGCAGATAGGATGTCAAAACATTGTTTCCTCGACGATTCTTGAGGAAAGGTTGTATGTGATACAACCGGAAGGTTTTGTCTATCCTGAAATATGCTAATAAGTATGCAAAGCTCCAGCAATCCTTCTGAGGACTGGAGTGAGCATCTCGGAGTTGGAATGTATGCTTTGATGATGATCAAAGATTTTGGGTGTATACAAAGTTTATGAGAAACTTGTATTTCCAAAGAAGTGAGTGGGAGCACTATAGAATTTCTGATGAGTATATGTTGTTGACATATTAATGATCAGAAATGACGTAGAATTTCTGGAAAGCATATACGGTTATTTGGAAAGTGTTTTCAATGGAAAACCTGGATTAAGCTACTTGAACATTGAGCATCAAGATCTATAAGGATAGATCAAAACGCTTAATAGTACTTTCAAATGAGCACATGCCTTGACATGATCTTGAAGGTGTTCAAGATGGATCAGTCAAAGAAGGAGTTCTTGCCTGAGTTGTAAGGTATGAAGTTAAGACTTAAAGCTCGACCATGGCAGAATAGAGAGAAAGGAACGAAGGTCGTCCCCTATGCTTAAGACATAGGCTCTACAGTATGCTATGCTGTGTACCGCACCTGAAGTGTGCTTTACCATGAGTCAGTCAAGGGGTACAAGAGTGATCCAAGAATGGATCGCAGGACAGCGGTCAAAGTTATCCTTAGTAACTAGTGGACTAAGGAATTTTCTCAATTATGGAGGTGGTAAAAGAGTTCGTCGTAAAGGGTTACGTCGATGCAAGCTTAACACCTATCCGGATAGCTCTGAGTAGAGATACCGGATACGTATAATGGAGCAACAATTTAGAATAGCTCCAAGTAGAACAGTTATTTGGAATAGCTCCAAATAGAACGTGGTAGCTGCATCTAGGAGATGACATAGAGATTTGTAAAGCACACACGGATCTGAAAGGTTCAGACCCGTTGACTACAACCTCTCTCACAAGCATAATATGATCAAACCCAGAACTCATCGAGTGTTAATCACATGGTAAATGTGAACTAGATTATTGACTCTAGTAAACTCTTTGGGTGTTAGTCACATGGGGATGTGACCTTGAGTGTTAATCACATATCGATGTGAACTAGATTATTGACTCTAGTGCAAGTGGGAGACTGTTGGAAATATGCCCTAGAGGCAATAATAAATTGATTATTATTATATTTCCTTGTTCATGATAATCGTTTATTATCCATGCTAGAATTGTATTGATAGGAAACTCAGATACATGTGTGGATACATAGACAACACCATGTCCCTAGTAAGCCTCTAGTTGACTAGCTCGTCAATCAATAGATGGTTACGGTTTCCTGACCATGGACATTGGATGTCGTTGATAACGGGATCACATCATTAGGAGAATGATGTGATGGACAAGACCCAATCCTAAGCCTAGCACAAGATCATGTAGTTCGTATGCTAAAGCTTTTCTAATGTCAAGTATCATTTCCTTAGACCATGAGATTGTGCAACTCCCGGATACCGTAGGAGTGCTTTGGGTGTGCCAAACGTCACAACGTAACTGGGTGGCTATAAAGGTACACTACGGGTATCTCTGAAAGTGTCTGTTGGGTTGGCACGAATTGAGATTGGGATTTTGTCACTCCGTGTAAACGGAGAGGTATCTCTGGGCCCACTCGGTAGGACATCATCATAATGTGCACAATGTGACCAAGGGGTTGATCACGGGATGATGTATTACGGAACGAGTAAAGAGACTTGCCGGTAACGAGATTGAACAAGGTATCGGTATACCGACGATCGAATCTCGGGCAAGTACCATACCGCTAGACAAAGGGAATTGTATACGGGATTGATTGAGTCCTTGACATCGTGGTTCATCCGATGAGATCATCGTGGAACATGTGGGAGCCAACATGGGTATCCAGATCCCGCTGTTGGTTATTGACCGGAGAACATCTCGGTCATGACTACATGTCTCCGGAACCAGTAGGGTCTACACACTTAAGATTCGATGATGCTAGGGTTATAAAGGAAGTTTGTATGTGGTTACCGAATGTTGTTCGGAGTCCCGGATGAGATGCCGGACGTCACGAGGAGTTCCGGAATGGTCCGGAGGTAAAGATTTATATATAGGAAGTTTTGTTTCGGCCATCGGGACAAGTTTCGGGGTCATTGGTATTGTACCGGGACCACCGGAAGGGTCCCGGGGGCCCACCGGGTGGGGCCACCTGCCCCGGGGGGCCACATGGGCTGTAGGGGGTGCGCCTTGGCCTACATGGGCCAAGGGCACCAGCCCCAAGAGGCCCATGCGCCTAGGGAACCCTAGAGGGAAGAGTCCTCAAGGGGGAAGGCACCTCCGAGGTGCCTTGGGGAGGATGGACTCCTCCCCCCCTCTTGGCCGCACCCCTTTCTTGGAGTAAGGGGCAAGGCTGCGCCTTCCCCCTCTCCCCTGCCCCTATATATAGTGGAGGGGAGGGAGGGAATCCATACCTGAGCCCTTGGCGCCTCCCTCCCTCCCGTGACACCTCCTCCTCTCCCGTAGGTGCTTGGTGAAGCCCTGCAGGATTGCCACGCTCCTCCATCACCACCACACCGTTGTGCTGCTGCTGGATGGAGTCTTCCTCAACCTCTCCCTCTCTCCTTGCTGGATCAAGGCGTGGGAGACATCTTCGAGCTATACGTGTGTTGAACGCGGAGGTGCCGTCCGTTCGGCACAAGGATCATCGGTGATCTGAATCACGACGAGTACGACTCCATCAACCCCGTTCACTTGAACGCTTCCGCTTATCGATCTACAAGGGTATGTAGATGCACTCTCTTTCTACTCGTTGCTGGTCTCTCCATAGATAGATCTTGGTGATTCGTAGGAAAATTTTTGAATTTCTGCTACGTTCCCCAACATTATTCACTATATATGCATATATATACACCTTTTGTTCTAATGGAGAGGGGGGAAACCCCTTTTATTTCAAAAAAAAGGAGATTGAGTAGGGGGGCTCACCGACGGAGCAGGGGGCGGCGGGGGAGGTGGATGCCGGATGAGGTAGAGCTCAGTGGAGGGGATGCCGCGCCGGTGGTGCTCGCTGAAGCTTGGCCGAGACGGTGGTGGTGGACGAGCTCGGTGGAGGTGGCGGTGGGAGGGCTCGGTGGAGGTGGAGGGGCGGGGGAGGCACTCCCGATGGTGGAAGCGGCGGAGGCAGCAGCGGTGGCAGGGCTCGCCGGATGGGGCGGCGGCGGACAGAGGGGGCGGGGGCAAGAGAAACAGAGAGAGAAGAGAGGAGTGAGCATGCGTGAGGGGGGAATTATTCATAAGTCCCCACGGGAAACATTTCCGAGAGCCAACATTAAGCGACACTCGATAAAAGTCTTAACCTAGATCTCCGGGGCTTTTCCGAGAGCCGCACCGACAGTAGTTACCGAGCGTCGTCCAACAGAACTCGGCAATGACCTTATTTTCCGAGAGCGACTCTCGGAAAATCATCCTTCTTGTGCATTCCTCATATTATGTATTATACTTTTTTTGTTGTTTTCTTCCATGCTTGGCAACCAACCTTAGCACATCATAATTACCATCTTGTGTTTTCTTTTTCAAATGATGGGCCTCGCCCGGTTCTAGAGACCGGCACCCTTCCGGTGGCCCCGGCGGTCTAGGGCGTTGATCGGCACCGAGAGGGGGTAGGCCACAGGGAATAACTGCTTATTCGTGTTAGTACATGTCATCGCGAGATAACATTCCAAGTCTAGGCCCGTTCTGTCACGGATCGCCCACCGAAGACTCTGTCTCGGGGACGAACGTAGCCGGTCCTCGATGTTCCCGCCCATGTGTGTGGTTTGTGAGGCACGTACCACGTCAAGGACGTGCGTTGCTTATTCAAATAACACACCACCCCTGCATGCATATGCATGGGCCACGCGCATGTACGGGTGCCCTCCCCCCCCCTCGGGCGGTCTCCATATCGAGCACCCATCTGGTGTCCCCGGCGGTCTAGGGTGTTATTCGGCACCGAGAGGGTGTAGTCCACGGTGAATAACTGCTACTCCATGTTAGTGCATGTAATCGCGAGATGACAGACCAAGTCTAGGCTCGTTCTGTCACGGGATCACCCATCGAAGATTCTGTCTCGGGAACGGATGCAGCCGGTCCTTGGCGTTCCCGCCCGTGTGTGTGGTTTGTGAGGCACGTGCCACGTCAAGGACATGCGTTGCTTATTCAAATAGCAGACCACCCCTGCATGCATATACATGGGCCACATGCATGTAGGGGTGCCCTCCCCCCCTCGGGCGGTCTCCATATCGAGCACCCATCCGGTGGCCCCGGCGTTCTAGGGCCTTATTCGGCACCGAAAGGGTGTAGTCCACGGTGAATAACTACTTCTCCGTGTTAGTGCATGTCATTGCGAGATGACAGACCAAGTCTAGGCCAAAGCCACAGCAAGATCCCATCCGTGTAGACCCGACGCGTTGGTTTCCACCTTCCAGGTGCCGGCCGTGAGGGGGGCCACACCCCGGAGAGGCGTGCCACCTCTTCAGACATGCCACCACACCGTACGGCATGTATGAGGGCCCGGTGCGATGCTCCGGTGGCATTGCTACCCTCCCAGGGCCCCCGTCCCGCCTAACCCTGTAGCGTTTGACCACGGGATCTAGCCCTTTGACTTTGCACGGACGGGCTTTGACAAGTGGGACTCTCCACCCGGTTGTGTTAGGTCAGCCCATAGGAACACTTTGGAGCAACATACGGGCCTAAGCCATAGCAAGACCCCATCCGTGTAGACCCGACTCGTCCGTTTCCCCCCTCTAGGTGCCGGCGGCAGCGCCATCCGTGAGGGAGGGCACACCCCGGAGACGCGTGTCGGGCGTTTGCAAGCGCCACAACACTTCCAGACTTGTGAGAGGCTGCCTACGCAAGATTTGGCGGCATGTGCTAGCCCCCGGAGGCCGCCGGCCATAGTCGTAGACACGCGAAGAGCAATCCGCGGAGAGAGGAGTGTTCAGATACTTCTTTAAAGTTCTCTCTAGGTGCCGGTCTAGAAAGTTGACCGGCACCGAGAGAGGGGGTAGGCCACGGTCAACAACTTCTTCTTCTCATGTTTTTTTACTTTACACACTCTTTAAAGTTGAGTTCTGAAAAAATCATCAAAAGTCATGGAATTTATAAACTTTGGTCGTAAAAGCATATGAAATATGAGATACAAAAAAGATAGCGCAAAAAAAGACAAAAAGAGGGGGGGGGGATTAGAGCAGTCATTACCGAGAGTCAATTCTTGGCTCTCGGTAATTTCCACCTTTTCCGAGAGCTGCTCTCGGTAAACCATCCACCTACATTTCTTTCCTTCTTGTGCATTCTCGATAATATGTATTATACTATTTTTTGTTGTTTTCTTTCATGCTTGGCAAACGACCTTAGCACATCATAATTACCGTCTTGTGTTTTCTTCTTCGGATGAGCCTCGTCCGGTTCTAGAGACTGGCACCCCTCCGGTGGCCCTGGTCGTCTAGGGTGTTGTTCGGCACCTAGAGGGGGTAGGCCACGGGGAATAACTGCTTCTTCGTGTTTGTGCATGTCATCGCGAGATAACATTCCAAGTCTAGGCCCATTCTGTCATGGGATCGCCCACCGAAGACTCTGTCTCGGGGACGAACGCAGCCGGTCCTCGACGTTCCCGCCCATGTGTGTGGTTTGTGAGGCACGTGTCACGTCAAGGACGTGCGTTGCTTATTCAAATAGCACATCACCCCTACATGCATATGCATGGGCCACGCGCATGTACGGATGCCCTCCCCCCCCCCCTCGGGTGGTCTCCATATCGAGCACCCATCTGGTGGCCCCGACGGTCTAGGGCGTTATTCGGCACCGAGAGGGTGTAGTCCATGGTGAATAACTGCTACTCCGTGTTAGTGCATGTCATTGCTAGATGACAGACCAAGACTAGGCCAAAGCCACAGCAAGATCCCATCCGTGTAGACCCGACGCGTCCGTTTCCCCCCTCCAGGTCTCGGCCGTGAGGGGGGCCACGCCTCGGAGAGGTGTGCCGCCTCTTCGGACATGCCACCACACCGTACGACATGTATGAGGGCCCGGTGCGATGCTCCTATGGCATTGCTACCCTCCCAGGGCCCCCGTCCCGCCTAACCCTGTAGCGTTTGACCACAGGATCTAGCCCTTTGACTTTGCATGGACGGGCTTTGACGAGTGGAACTCTCCACCCGGTTGTGTTAGGTCAGCCCATTGGCACACTTTGGAGAAACATCCGGGCCTAAGCCACAACAAGACCCCATCCGTGTAGACCCGACGCGTCCATTTCCCCCCTCCAGGTGCCGACGGCGGCGCCGTCCGTGAGGGGGGGCACACCCCGGAGACGCAGGCCGGGTGTTTGCAACCGCCACAACACTTCCAGACTTGTGAGAGGCCGCCTACGCAAGATTTGGCGGCATGTGCTAGCCCCCGGAGGCCGCCGACCACAGTCGTAGACACGCGAAGAGCAATCCGTGGAGAGGGAAGTGTTCAGATACTTCTTTAGAGTTCTCTCTCGGTGCCGGTCTAGAAAGTTGACCGGCACCGAGAGAGGGGGTAGGCCACGGTCAACAACTTCTTCTTCTCATGTTTTTTTACTTTACACACTCTTTAAAGTTGAGTTTTGAAAAAAATCATCAAAAGTCATGGAGTTTATAAACTTTGGTCGTAAAAGCATATGAAATATGAGATACAAAAAAGATAGTGCAATAAAAAGACAAAAAGAGGGGGGGGAATTAGAGCAGTCATTACCGAGAGTCGATTCTTGGCTCTCGGTAATTTCCACCTTTTCCAAGAGCTACTCTCGTTAAACCATCCACCTACATTTCTTTCCTTCTTGTTCATTCTCGATAATCTGTATTATACTTTTTGTTGTTGTTTTCTTTCATGCTTGGCAAACAACCTTAGCACATCATAATTACCGGCTTGTGTTTTCTTCTTCGGATGAGCCTCATCCGGTTCTAGAGACCGGCACCCCTTTGGTGGCCCCGGCGGTCTAGGGCGTTGTTCGGCACCTAGAGGGGGTAGGCCACGGGGAATAACTGCTTCTTCGTGTAAGTGGATGTCATTGCGAGATAACATTCCAAGTCTAGGCCCATTCTGTCACGGGATTACCCACCGAATACTCTGTCTTGGGGACGAACGCAGCCGGTCCTCGACGTTCCCGCCCATGTGTGTGGTTTGTGAGGCACGTGCCACGTCAAGGACGTGCGTTGCTTATTCAAATAGCACACCACCCCTGCATGCATATGCATGGGCCACGCACATGTACGGGTGCCCTCCCCCCTCGGGCGGTCTCCATATCGAGCACCCATCCGGTGGCCCCGGCGGTCTAGGGCGTTATTCGGCACCGAGAGGGTGTAGTCCACGGTGAATAACTGCTACTCCGTGTTAGTGCATGTCATCGCGAGATGACAGACCAAGTCTAGGCTCGTTCTGTCACGGGATCACCCACCGAAGATTCTGTCTCGGGAACGGACGCAGCGGTCCTTGACGTTCCCGCCCGTGTGTGTGGTTTGTGAGGCGCGTGCCACATCAAGGACGTGCGTTGCTTATTCAAATAGCACACAACCCCTGCATGCATATACATGGGCCACAGGCATGTAGGGGTAACCACCCTCGCGCGGTCTCCATATCGAGCACCCATCCGGTGGCCCCGGCGGTCTAGGGCATTATTCGGCACTAAGAGGGTGTAGTCCATGGTGAATAACTGCTTCTCCGTGTTAGTGCATGTCACTGCGAGATAATAGACCAAGTCTAGGTCAAAGCCAGAGTAAGATCCCATCCGTGTAGACCCGACGCGTCTGTTTCCCCCCTCCAAGTGCCGGCCGTGAGGGGGGCCACACCCCGGAGAGGCGTGCCGCCTCTTCGGACATGCCACCACACCGTACGGCATGTATGAGGGCCCGGTGCGATGCTCCAGTGGCATTGCTACCCTCCCAGGACCCCCGTCCCGCCTAACCCTGTAGCATTTGACCACGGGATCTAGCCCTTTGACTTTGCACGGATGGGCTTTGACCAGTGGAACTCTCCACCCGGTTGTGTTAGGTCAGCCCATAGGGACACTTTGGAGCGACATCCGAGCCTAAGCCATAGCAAGACCCCATCTGTGTAGACCCGACGCGTCCGTTTCCCCCCTCCAGGTGCCGGCGGCGGCGCCGTCCGTGAGGGGGGGCACACCCCGGAGACGCGGGCCGAGCGTTTGCAACCGCCACAACACTTCCAGACTTCTGAGAGGCCGCCTACGCAAGATTTGGCGGCATGTGCTAGCCCCCGGAGGCCACCGGCCATAGTCGTAGAAACGCGAAGAGCAATCCGCGGAGAGGGAAGTGTTCAGATACTTCTTTAAATTTCTCTCTCGGTGCTGGTCTAGAAAGTTGACCGGCACCAAGAGAGGGGGTAGGCCATGGTCAACAACTTCTTATTCTCATGTTTTTTTTACTTTACACACTCTTTAAAGTTGAGTTTTGAAAAAAATCATCAAAAGTCATGGAATTTATAAACTTTGGTTGTAAAAGCATATGAAATATGAGATACAAAAAAGATAGTGCAAAAAAAAGACAAAAAGAGGGGGGGGGGATTAGAGCAGTCATTACCGAGAGTCGATTCTTGGCTCTCGGTAATTTCCACCTTTTCCGAGAGTGGCTCTCGGTAAATCACCTGACCTAGATCTAAAGTTGATTTCTTTTCCTAGTGCCGCACCGACAAGCACTCGGTAAATGTGACGTCGAC
>NC_057813.1:8005770-8008107 GCF_018294505.1 Triticum aestivum
CCACACCACACCGAGCTCCTCCCTCCGGTAAGCGCCCCCTCCTCCTCTCCATGTGTGTATAGATAGATGGATTGATAGATGGATGCATAGATAGATGGATGGATTGATAGATGGATGCATAGATAGATGGATGGATTGATAGATGGATGCATAGATAGATGGATGGATTGATAGATGGGTGCATAGATAGATGGATGGATGCCATGTAGATACTTTTTTTAAAGGAAAAATGTAGATAATTGTTGATAATGTTGTATGCATGGATGCTATGTGCGGATGTGACCGATGAGATACGTGAGATAGTGTCGATGAGAGTTGTTCTTGGAGGAAGAAAAATCAACTTTTGAGCGATGACGGTTGATTTGGGCTCCTCATGTTATATCTTGATAACACGCGAGGGGCTCACCCAGCTCAACCATCATAGAAAGTTGAAATACCCGTGAGAGAGTGTCCACCATATATACCACCACCAGCGAGAGTTGTTCTTGGAGGAATAAAATCGACTTTTGATGATGGCGGTCGATCTACATGAGCTCTTCATGTTATATCTTTCATGTTTGATTCTTATGTTATTTTCCATTGTGTGATGAAAGGTGTTAGCATCGATCGATTTTTTGGCTATGGCCTCCAACGTCGAAGCTTCCATTAGGGTCGACTCCACGGACACGGAGAAGAGCTCCGAGTACCGCTTGGAGGAACTCCTTGAGAAGAACCCACAGCTGATCCTAATGAAGTTTTTTGTGGATCTGGCCAAGAAGAATCCCCAGCTAAGGAGGGCAAGGCTCCACCACGCAAGGAGCCATTGAGTCCACCGACCATCATTCCCGACGATGCTTGGTCATCCACTGTGGGGGATGCCCCCACGTGCTCTGACTCGACAATCACTGGTTTCACCGACTACACCTCGGAGTAGTCACCTAGATAGTTTGACGTTGATTTAGTGGTATAGTTATGTATATGCTGATATGGACTTGGATGGCCACTTGCGATGCTTTTGATTGTATGAGTGATGAATGCTTATGTTGATTATGTATGATGTGCCTTATTTCTCTTCTTTTGTAGATGAAGTTGTATGTGGTGTACAGAGGACGGTGTCCAGGAGTCTACAATTCATGGTTGGAATGCAATGAACAAATACTTCATTATGAAGGCAACTCCTTCGCCTCATTTAACAACAGAGAGACGGCAGAGTATCATCACAATCAGTATTTGCTTAAGCAAAAAAGAAAAACAGAATTACGCAATGGTGCAAGCCAGACACGGCTTAGCTGGTTCAGTGGGTTGAAGAACTTCATAATTCTCTTTCAGTTTTTCATAATTGTGGTGTTGCTTTTTATCATATGGTGCATGCATGCAGACCACTTTGGGCACTTGTACTAAAGAGCTACTTTGTGATTTGAAATGAAGCTTGTGTGAACTATTTATGGATTAATGCTTATGTGAGTTTGTTGTTAACCTGTGTGACTTGAAATACAAGTTTGAGTATAGCATAAATGTTTTTGCTGCACCAATTCGAGCAAAAAACAGTATGAACAAATCTGGGAACAAAGGTTTACCGAGGGCCGCACTCGGCAAACAGGCATGCGCTGGAAGGTGGAGGCACTTGGTTGTTGCAGTTATGCCGAGAGGGCTCTCGGTAAAGAAGAAGTTACCGAGAGTCCACTCCTGGCTCTCGGTAAATGAGCAGGTGCCGAGCGTCACTCTCGGTAATGATTAGGGCACCATCAAAGTTTAGTCCCACCTCGCCTAGAGACAAGAAACAAACCTATTTAAATAGTGGGATAGTCCAGATGTAGTAAGCTTTGGTATTCATTACACTATTGTTAAGGAGATGGACTATCACTTTGAATGTTCACCTGACTCGAGCAGAGAACATTCAAAGTGATAGGCCTTCTTCTTTATGGTGGAAGCAAGTGTTTTTTTTGTTGTTTTCTTTCATGCTTGCCAAACAACCTTAGCACATCATAATTACCGTCTTGTGTTTTCTTCTTCGGATGAGCCTCGTCCAGTTCTAGAGATCGGCACCCCTCCGATGGCCCCGGCGGTCTAGGGCGTTGTTCGGCACCTAGAGGGGGTAGGCCACGAGGAATAACTGCTTCTTCGTGTTAGTGCATGTCATCGCGAGATGACAGACCAAGTCTAGGCTCGTTCTGTCACGGGATCACCCACCGAAGATTCTGTCTCGGGAACAGATGCAGCCGGTCCTCGACGACGTTCCCGCCCGTGTGTGTGTGGTTTGTGAGGCACGTGTCACGTCAAGGACGTGAGTTGCTTATTCAAATAACACACCACCCCTGCATGCATATGCATGGGCCACGCGCATGTACGGGTGCCCTC
>NC_057813.1:8008117-8014264 GCF_018294505.1 Triticum aestivum
ACCAACGGGGCAGGGGGCGGTGGGGGAGGTGGATGCCGGACGAGGTAGAGCTCAGTGGAGGGGATGCCACGCCGGTGGTGCTCGCTAAAGCTTGGCAGAGATGGTGGCGGTGGACGAGCTCGGTGGAGGTGGCGGTGGGGGGGCTCGGTGGAGGTGGAGGGGTGGGGGAGGCACTCCCGGTGGCAGCAGCAGCGGAGGCGGCGGCGGTGGCAGAGCTCGCCGGATGGGGCGGCAGCACTAGGGGGCGGCGGCAGACAGAGGGGACGGGGGCGAGAGAAACAGAGAGAGAAGAGAGGAGTGAGCGCGCGCGAGGGGGAAATTTTGCATAAGTACCCGCGCGAAACATTACCGAGAGCCAACATTAAGCGACACTCGGTAAAAGTCTTAACCTAGATCTCGGGGGCTTTTCCAAGAGCCGCACCGACAGTAGTTACCGAGCACCGTCCACCAGAACTCGGCAATGACCTCATTTTCTGATTGCGATTCTCGGAAAATCATCCTTCTTGTGCATTCCCCATAATATGTATTATACTTTTTTTGTTTTCTTCCATGCTTGGCAAACAACCTTAGCACATCATAATTACCATCTTGTGTTTTTTTTCAAATGATGGGCCTCACCCAGTTCTAGAGACCGGCACCCTTCCGGTGGCCCCGGCGGTCTAGGGCGTTGATCGGCACCGAGAGGGGGTAGGCCACGGGGAATAGCTGCTTCTTCGTGTTAGTACATGTCATCACGAGATAACATTCCAAGTCTAGGCTTGTTCTGTCACGGGACCGCCCACCGAAGACTCTGTCTCGGGGACGAACGCAGCCGGTCCTCGACGTTCCCGCCCATGTGTGTGGTTTGTGAGGCACGTGCCACGTCAAGGGCGTGCGTTGCTTATTCAAATAGCACACCACCCCTGCATGCATATGCATGGGCCACGCGCATGTACGGGTGCCCTCCCCCACCCCTCGGGCGGTCTCCATATCGAGCACCCATCCGGTGGCCCTGACGGTCTAGGGCGTTATTCGGCACCGAGAGGGTGTAGTCCACAATGAATAACTGCTACTCCGTGTTAGTGCATGTCATCGCGAGATGACAGACCAAGTCTAGGCCAAAGCCACAGCAAGATCCCATCCATGTAGACCCGACGCGTCCGTTTCCCTCCTCCAGGTGCCGGACGTGAGGGGGGCCACACCCCGGAGATGCGTGGTGCCTCTTCGGACGTGCCACCACACCGTACAGCATGTATGAGGGCCTGGTGCGATGCTCCGGTGGCATTGCTACCCTCCCAGGGCCCCCTCCCGCCTAACCCTGTAGCGTTTGACCACGGGATCTAGCCCTTTGACTTTGCACGGACGGGATTTGACCAGTGGAACTCTCCACCCGGATGTGTTAGGTCAGCCCATAGGAACACTTTGGAGCAACATCCGGGCCTAAGCCATAGCAAGACCCCATCCGTGTAGACCCGACGCGTCTGTTTCCCCCTCCAGGTGTCGGCAGCGGCGCCGTCCGTGAGGGGGGCACACCCCGGAGACGCGGGCCGGGCGTTTGCAACCACCACAACACTTCCAGACTTGTGAGAGGCCGCCTACGCAAGATTTGGCAGCATATACTAGCCCCCGGAGGCCGCCGGCCATAGTAGTAGACACACGAAGAGCAATACGCGGAGAGGGAAGTGTTCATATACTACTTTAAAGTTCTCTCTCGGTGCCGGTCTAGAAAGTTGACCAGCACCGAGAGAGGGGGTAGGCCACAGTCAACAACTTCTTCTTCTCATGTTTTTTTACTTTACACACTCTTTCAAGTTGAGTTTTGAAAAAAATCATCAAAAGTCATGGAATTTATAAACTTTGATCGTAAAAGCATATGAAATATGAGATACAAAAAAGATAGTGCAAAAAAAAGACAAAAAGAGGAGGAGGTGGCCCCGGCGGTCTAGGGCGTTGTTCAGCACCTAGAGGGGGTAGGCCACGAGGAATAACTGCTTCTTCGTGTTAGTGCATGTCATCGCGATATGACAGACCAAGTCTAGGCTCTTTCTGTCATGGGATCACCCACCGAAGATTCTGTCTCAGGAACGGATGCAGCCGGTCCTCGACGTTCCCACCCGTGTGTATGGTTTGTGAGGCACGTGTCACCTCAAGGACGTGCGTTGCTTATTCAAATAACGCACCACCCCTGCATGCATATGCATGGGCCACGCGCATGTACGGGTGCCCTCCCCCACCTCGGGCGGTCTCCATATCGAGCACCCATCCGGTGGCCCCGGCGGTCTAGGGCGTTATTCGGTACCAAGAGGGTGTAGTCCACGGTGAATAACTGCTACTCCGTGTTTGTGCATGTCATTGCGAGATGACAGACAAGGTCTAGGCTCTTTCTGTCACGGGATCACCCACCAAAGATTCTGTCTCGGGAACGGACGCAGCCGGACCTTGACGTTCCCGCCCGTGTGTGTGGTTTGTGAGGCACGTGCTACGTCAAGGACGTGCGTTGCTTATTCAAATAACACACCACCCCTGCATGCATATGCATGGGCCACGCGCATGTACGGGTGCCCTTCCCCCCTCGGGCGGTCTCCATATCGAGCACCCATCCGGTGGCCCCGGCGGTCTAGGGCGTTATTCGATACTAAGAGGGTGTAGTCCACAGTGAATAACTGCTACTCCATGTTAGTGCATGTCATCGCGAGATGACAGACCAACTCTAGGCCAAATCCACAGCAAGATCCCATCCATGTAGACCCGACGCGTCTGTTTCCCCCCTCCAGGTGCCGGCCGTGAGGGGGGGCACACCCTGGAGAGGCGTGCCACCTCTTCAGACATGCCACCACACCGTACGACATGTATGAGGGCCCGGTGCGATGCTCCGGTGGCATTGCTACCCCCCCAGGGCCCCCGTCCCGCCTAACCCTGTAGCGTTTGTCCACGGGATCTTGCCCTTTGACTTTGCACGGACGGGCTTTGACCAGCGGTACTCTCCACCCGGTTGTGTTAGGTTAGCCCATAGGAACACTTTGGAGCAACATCCGGGCCTAAGCCACAGCAAGACCCCATCCGTGTAGACCCGACGCGTTTGTTTCCCCCCTCCAGGTGCCGGCGGCGGCGCCGTCCGTGAGGGGGGCACACCCCGGAGACGCTGGCCGGGCGTTTGCAACCGCCACAACACTTCCAGACTTGTGAGAGGCCGCCTACACAAGATTTGGCAGCATGTGCTAGCCCCCGGAGGCCGCCGGCCACAGTCGTAGACATGTGAAGAGCAATCCGCGGAGAGGGAAGTGTTCAGATACTTCTTTAAAGTTCTCTCTCGGTGCCGGTCTAGAAAGTTGACCGGCACCGAGAGAGGGGGTAAGCCACGATCAACAACTTCTTCTTCTCATGTTTTTTTACTTTACACACTCTTTAAAGTTGACTTTTGAAAAAAATCATCAAATTCATGGAATTTATAAACTTTGGTCTTAAAAGCATATGAAATATGAGATACAAAAAAGATAGTGCAAAAAAGACAAAAAGAGGGGGGAGAATTAGAGCAATCATTACCGAGAGTCGATTCTTGGCTCTCGGTAATTTCCACCTTTTCTGAGAGCTGCTCTCGGTAAACCATCTGACCTAGATCTAGAGTTGATTTCTTTTCCGAGTGCCGTACCGACAGGCACTCGGTAAATGTGACGTCGACTACTTAAGCATATTTCCCCCATGTTGTTTCTTCACCCAGCTCCCCACCAACCGGCGCCCCTCCTCCTCTGCTCTGGCGCTCCTCCACCGACCGGTGCCCCCTCCACCGCCGCCCCCCACACCACACCGAGCTCCTCCCTCCGGTAAGCTCCCCTCCTCCTCTCCATGTGTGTATAGATAGATGGATTGATAGATGGATGCATAGATAGATGGATGGATTGATAGATGGATGCATAGATAGATAGATGGATTGATAGATGGATGCATAGATAGATGGATGGATTGATAGATGGGTGCATAGATAGATGGATGGATTTATAGATGGATGGATGCCATGTAGATACTTTTTTTAAAGGAAAAATTTCGATAATTGTTGATAATGCTGTATGCATGAATGCTATGTGCGGATGTGACCGATGATATACGTGAGATAGTGTCGATGAGAGTTGTTCTTGGAGGAAGAAAAATCAACTTTTGAGCGATGACGGTTGATTTGGGTGAGCTCCTTATGGTATATCTTGATAACGCGCGAGGGGCTCACCCAGCTCAACCATCATAGAAAGTTGAAATACTCGTGAGAGAGTGTCCACCATATATACCACCACCAGCGAGAGTTGTTGTTGGAGGAAGAAAATCGACTTTTGATGATGACGGTTTATCTACATGAGATCTTCATGTTATATCTTTCATGTTTGATTCTTATGTTATTTTCCATTGTGTGATGAAAGGTGTTAGCATCGATCGATTTTTTGGCTATGTCCTCCAACGACGAACCTTCCATTAGGGTCGACTCCACGGAGATGGAGAAGAGCTCCGAGTACCGCTTGGAGGAACTCCTTGAGAAGAACCCACAGCTGATCCTAATGAAGTTTTTTGTGGATCTGGCCAAGAAGAATCCCCCAGCTAAGGAGGGCAAGGCTCCACCACGCAAGGAGCCATTGAGTCCATCGACCATCATTCTCGACGATGCTTGGTCCTCCATTGTGGGGGATGCCCCCACGTGCTCTGACTCGACGATCATTGGTTTCACCGACTACACCTTGGAGTAGTCACCTAGATAGTTTGACGTTGATTTATAGTTATGTACTTGCTGATATGGACTTGGATGGCCACTTGCGATGCTTTTGATTGTATGAGTGATGAATGCTTATGTTGATTATGTATGATGTGCCTTATTTCTCTTCTTTTGTAGATGAAGTGGTATGTGGTGTACAGAGGACGGTGTCCAGGAGTCTACAATTCATGGTCAGAATGCAATGAACAAATACTTCATTATGAAGGCAACTCCTTCGCCTCATTCAACAACAGAGAGACGGCAGAGTATCATCAAAATCAATATTTGCTTAAGCAAAAGAGAAAAACAGAATTACGCAATGGTGCAAGCCAGACATGGCTTAGCCGGTTCAGTGGGTTGAAGAACTTCATAATTCTCTTTCAGTTTGTCATAATTGTGGTGTTGCTTTTTATCATATGGTGCATGCATGCAAACCACTTTGTTGTTTAATTAGTAAGTAGGCACTTGTACTAAAGAGCTACTTTGTGATTTGAAATGAAGCTTGTGTGAACTATTTACGGATTAATGCTTATGTGAGTTTGTTGTTAACCTATGCGACTTGAAATGCAAGTTTGAGTATTGTATAAAAGTTTTTGCTCCACCAACTCGAGCAAAAAACAGTATGAACAGAATTGGGAACAAAAGTTTACCGAGGGCCGCACTCAGCAAACAGGCATGCACTTGAAGGTGGAGGCACTTGGCTGTTGCAGTTATGCCGAGAGGGCTCTCGGTAAAGAAGAAGTTACCGAGAGTCGACTTCTGGCTCTCGGTAAATGAGCAAGTGTCGAGCGTCACTCTCGGTAATGATTAGGGCACCATCAAAGTTTAGTCCCACCTCGCCTAGAGACAAGCAACAAAACCTATTTAAATAGTGGGATAGTCCAGATGCAGTAAGCTTCGGTATTCATTACACTCTTGTTAAGGAAATGGACTATCACTTTGAATGTTCACCTGTCTCGAGCAGAGAACATTCAAAGTGATAGGCCTTCTTCTTAATGGTGGATGCCGGTGTGTTTTTTTGTAGTTTTCTTTCATGCTTGGCAAACAACCTTAGCACATCATAATGACCGTCTTGTGTTTTCTTCTTCGGATGAGCCTCGTACGGTTCTAGAGACCGGCACCCCTCCAGTGGCCCCGGCGGTCTAGGGCGTTGTTCGGCACCTAGAGGGGGTAGGCCACGAGGAATAACTGCTTCTTCGTGTTAGTGCATGTCATCGCGAGATGACAGACCAAGTCTAGGTTCATTCTGTCACGGGACCACCCATCGTAGATTCTGTCTCGGGAACGGATGCAGCCGGTCCTCGACATTCCCGCCCGTGTGTGTGGTTTGTGAGGCACGTGTCACGTCAAGGACGTGCGTTTCTTATTCAAATAACACACAACCCCTGCATGCATATGCATGGGCCACGCGCATGTACGGGTGCCCTCCCCCCCCC
>NC_057813.1:8014274-8016131 GCF_018294505.1 Triticum aestivum
GTTAGTGCATGTCATCGCGATATGACATACCAAGTCTAGGCTCGTTCT
The DNA here is from genome assembly GCF_018294505.1 of Triticum aestivum. Classification (NCBI taxonomy): domain Eukaryota; kingdom Viridiplantae; phylum Streptophyta; class Magnoliopsida; order Poales; family Poaceae; genus Triticum; species Triticum aestivum. The sequence goes on from NC_057813.1 coordinate 8,014,323, forward strand.
GTCACGGGATCACCCACCGAAGATTCTGTCTCAGGAAAGGACACAGCCGGTCCTTGACGTTCCCGCCCGTGTGTGTGGTTTGTGAGGCACGTGCTACGTCAAGGACGTGCGTTGCTTATTCAAATAGCACACCACCCCTGCATGCATATACATGGGCCACGCACATGTAGGGGTGCCCTCCCCCCCCCTCGGGTGGTCTCCATATCAAGCACCCATCCGGTAGCCCCGGCGGTCTAGGGCATTATTCGGCACCGAGAGTGTGTAGTCCACGGTGAATAACTACTTCTCCGTGTTAGTGCATGTCATCGTGAGATGACAGATCAAGTCTAGGCCAAAGCCACAGCAAGATCCCATCTGTGTAGACCCTACGCATCCGTTTCCCCCCTCCAGGTGCCGGCCGTGAGGGCGGCCACACCCCGGAGAGGCGTGTCGCCTCTTCGGACATGCCACCACACCGTACGACATGTATGAGGGCCCGGTGCGATGCTCCGGTGGCATTTCTACCCCCCCAGGGCACCCGTCCCGCCTAACCCTGTAGCGTTTGACCACGGGATCTAGCCATTTGACTTTGCACGGATGGGCTTTGACCAGAGGAACTCTCCAACCGGTTGTGTTAGGTCAGCCCATAGGAACACTTTGGAGCAACATCCGGGCCTAAGCCACAGCAAGACCCCATCCATGTAGACCCGACGCGTCTGTTTCCCCCCTCCAGGTGCCGGCGGCGGCGCCGTCCGTGAGGGGGGCACACCCCGGAAACGCGGGCCGGGCGTTTGCAATCGCCACAACACTTCCAGACTTGTGAGAGGCCGCCTACGCAAGATTTGGCGGCATGTGCTAGCCCCCGGAGGCCACCGGCCATAGTCGTAGACACGCGAAGAGAAATCCGCGGAGAGGGAAGTGTTCAAATACTTCTTTAAAGTTCTCTCTTGGTGCCGGTCTAGAAAGTTGACCGGCACTGAGAGAGGGGGTAGGCCACGGTCAACAACTTCTTCTTCTCATATTTTTTACTTTACACACTCTTTAAAGTTGAGTTTTGAAAAAAATCATCAAAAGTCATGGAATTTATAAACTTTGGTCGTAAAAGCATATGAAATATGAGATACAAAAAAGATAGTGCAAAAAAAAGACAGAAAAGAGGGGTGGGGTGGGAATTAGAGCAGTCATTACCGAGAGTCGATTCTTGGCTCTCGGTAATTTCCACCTTTTCCGAGAGCTGCTCTCAGTAAACCATCCACCTAGATCTCTTCCCTTCTTGTGCATTCTCGATAATATGTATTATACTTTTTTTGTTGTTTTCTTTCATGCTTGGCAAATAACCTTAGCACATCATAATTAACGTCTTGTGTTTTCTTCTTCGGATGAGCCTCGTCCGGTTCTAGAGACTGGCACCCCTCCGGTGGCCCCGGCGGTCTAGGGCATTGTTCGGCACCTAGAGGGGGTAGGCCACGAGGAATAAATGCTTCTTCGTGTTAGTGCATGTCATCACGAGATGACAGACCAAGTCTAGGCTCGTTCTGTCATGGGATCACCCACCGAAGATTCTGTCTCAGGAACGGACGCAGCCGGTCCTCGACGTTCCCGCCCGTGTGTGTGGTTTGTGAGCCACGTGTCACGTCAAGGACGTGCGTTGCTTATTCAAATAACACACCACCCCTGCATGCATATGCATGGGCCACGCGCATGTACGGGTGCCCTCCACCCCCTCGGGCGGTCTCCATATCAAGCACCCATCCGGTGGCCCCGGCGATCTAGGGTCTTATTCGGTACCAAGAGGGTGTAGTCCACGGTGAATAAATGTTACTCCGTGTT
>NC_057813.1:8016457-8019502 GCF_018294505.1 Triticum aestivum
TGTTAGTTCATGTCATCGCGAGATGATAGACCAAGTCTAGGCTCATTTTGTCACGGGATCACCCACCGAAGATTCTGTCTCGGGAACGGACACAGCCGGTCCTTTACGTTCCCGCCCGTGTGTGTGGTTTGTGAGGCACGTGCTAAGTCAAGGACATGCGTTGTTTATTCAAATAGCACACCACCCATGCATGCATATACATGGGCCACGCGCATGTAGGGGTGCCCCCCCCCCTCGGACGGTCTCCATATCGAGCACCCATCCGGTGGCCCTGGCGGTCTAGGGCGTTATTCGGCACCGAGAGGGTGTAGTCCATGGTGAATAACTGCTTCTCCGTGTTGGTGCATATCATCGCGAGATGACACACCAAGTCTAGGCTCGTTCTGTCACGGAAAATCATCCTTCTTGTGCATTCCCCATAATATGTATTATACTTTTTTTGTTGTTTTCTTCCATGCTTAGCAAACAACCTTAGCACATCATAATTACCATCTTGTGTTTTCTTTTTCAAATGATGGGCCTCGCCCAGTTCTAGAGACCGGCACCCTTCCGGTGGCCCCGGCGGTCTAGGGCGTTGATCGGCACTGAGAGGGTGTAGTCCACGGTGAATAACTGCTTCTCCGTGTTAGTGCATGTCATCGTGAGATGACAGACCAAGTCTAGGCCAAAGCCACAGCAAGATCCCATCCGTGTAGACCCGACGCGTTCGTTTCCCCCCTCCAGGTGCCGGCCGTGAGGGGGGCCACACCCCGGAGAGGCGTGCCGCCTCTTCGGACATGCCACCACACCGTACGGCATGTATGAGGGCCCCGTGCGATGCTCCGGTGGCATTGCTACCCCCCAGGGCCCCCGTCCCGCCTAACCCTGTAGCGTTTGACCACGGGATCTAGCCCTTTGACTTTGCACGGACGGGATTTGACCAGTGGAACTCTCCATCCGGTTCTGTTAGGTCAGCCCATAGGAACACTTTGGAGCAACATCCGGGCCTAAGCCACGGCAAGACCCCATCCGTGTAGACCCGACGCGTCCGTGAGGGGGGGGGGCACACCCCGGAGACACGGGCCGGGCGTTTGCAACTGCCACAACACTTCCAGACTTATGAGAGGCCGCCTATGCAAGGTTTGATGGCATGTGCTAGCCCCTGGAGGCCGCCGGCCACAGTCGTAGACACGCAAGAGCAATCCACGGAGAGGGAAGTGTTCAGATACTTCTTTAAAGTTCTCTCTCGATGCTGGTCTAGAAAGTTGATCGGCACCGAGAGAGGGGGTAGGCCATGGTCAACAACTTCTTCTTCTCATGTTTTTTTTACTTTACACACTCTTTAAAGTTGAGTTTTAAAAAAATCATCAAAAGTCATGGAATTTATAAACTTTGGTTGTAAAAGCATATGAAATATGAGATACAAAAAAGATAGTGCAAAAAAAGACAGAAAAGAGGGAGGGAGAATTAGAGCAGTCATTACCGAGAGTCGATTCTTGGCTCTCGGTAATTTCCACCTTTTCCGAGAGCTGCTCTCGGTAAACCATCCACCTAGATCTCTTCCCTTCTTGTGCATTCTCGATAATATGTATTATACTTTTTGTTGTTATTTTCTTTCATGCTTGGCAAACAACCTTAGCACATCATAATTAACATGTGTTTTCTTCTTCGGATGAGCCTCGTTCGGTTCTAGAGACCGGCACCCCTCTGGTGGCCCCGGCGGTCTAGGGCATTGTTCGGCACCTAGAGGGGGTAGGCCACGAGGAATAACTTCTTCTTCGTGTTAGTGCATGTCATCGCGAGATGACAGACCATGTCTAGGCTCTTTCTGTCACGGGATCACCCACCGAAGATTCTGTCTCGGGAACGGACCCAGCCGGTCGTCGACGTCCCCGCGCGTGTGTGTGGTTTGTGAGGCACGTATCACGTCAAGGACGTGCGTTGCTTATTCAAATAGCACACCACCCCTGCATGCATATGCATGGGCCACGGCATGTACGAGTGCCCTCCCCCCCCCCTCGGGCGGTCTCCATATCGAGCACCTATCCGGTGGCCCCGGCGGTCTAGGGCGTTATTCGGTACCAAGAGGGTGTAGTCCACGGTGACTAACTGCTACTCCGTGTTAGTGCATGTCATCGCGAGATGACAGACCAAGTCTAGGCTCGTTCTGTCACGGGATCACCCACCGAAGATTCTGTCTCGGGAACGGACGCAACCGGTCCTTGACGTTCCCGCCCATGTGTGTGGTTTGTGAGGCACGTGCTACGTCAAGGACGTGCATTGCTTATTCAAATAGCACACCACCCCTGCATGCATATACATGGGCCACGCGCATGTAAGGGTGCCCCCTCCCCCTCATGGCATGTCGCCGACACAACGATGGCAGTCTACCTTCGGATTGGGCGATGGGGACAGCCGCCGAGGAGATGGAGATAGAGGGGAGGGATGAGTGATGGAGATGGACGAAAGAAATCAGGGGTGAATGTTGTGTATTTTAAGAGGACGGGAGAGGAAGAGGCGTGTGGAGAAGTGCAGAGGACGCAATGAGTGTGGGCAGGGCACATGAGCAGACGAGTGTGAAGATGAAAAAGTGAGAACGGGATGCGAGGTGTCACATGATTGGCTTCGTCTTATTCGGAAAATAAAAAAAACAGTTGCTTTTGTGATAAAAGACGTGGGGTTGTGAGGACCAAAACTTGATGACGTGGAAGGACTGATGATGTGGACATGTTGCATGTTTAGATAAATAGGTTAGTGGGGATGAATCTCTTAGGTATATAGGATGTCAGATAAAAAAAGATAGTGCAAAACAAAAACAAAAGGAGACGGAAAAAAATTAGAGCAGTGGTTACCGAGGGTCGATTCTTGGCTCTCGGTAATGGACACCTTTACCGAGCGCTGCTCTCGGTAAAGCATCTAACCTAGATCTTAAACTTTCCCCTTTCATTTGTATCTTCACTCACCTCTCGTCTCTTCCCACCGCCGCCGACGACGCCGAAATCGCCACCACCGCCGCCGCCACCCCCTGCGGCCGCCGCCACCCCCTCCTCCACCACCCCCCCTGCG
>NC_057813.1:8020080-8024568 GCF_018294505.1 Triticum aestivum
TCCTCCACTGCCCCTCCACCGCCACCAACTGCGGCCGCCACCCCTCCTCCACTTCTCCCCACTGCGGCCACCGCCACCCCCTCCTCCACCGTCCCCAACTGCGGCCACCTCCCCCAAGCTTCATGGCCGGCAACCGGCATGGCGATTCTTCGATGCGGCCCAAGGACGACCGCCGCAGCAGAGCTTCTCCGGTAGCGCGACAGTTGGAGATGCCCTCAGGTATGTAGAATATTTTACACAAATGTATGAAATATGAACAAATGTGATTAAAAGTAGTAGATGAAGATGGTCCTGTTTAGTAGATGAAGATGGTCCTGTTTAGTAATGCCTAGAGTAGTAGATGCATGTCTTATTGCTTGATTGGAGTGCTTTTTTTAGATATGTAGAATATGCCTGATGCATATTGTTGTTCCTTAGATATGCATAATGCCCTCAGGTATGTAGAATATGCCCGATTGTAGTGCTTTTTTAGATAAATACTAGAGTAGATCAATGAAACTATATACTTGTGCTTATTTCCTTGTCAGTGGTGAACTCTGATCTTTGGTTGCCTTTGCTTTTTTAATAAAAAGTTGGGGCAGGGGGGAAACCCCTTTCGTTTCAGATTCTGCTTTGGAACTGAGAGTAACCATATATATTTTGTTTTTTAGATTCTGATGAGAGCACTCGTAATAAGTACCGGAGAGTCCCAATTGGTAGGGCCGAGTCGTCCGCCTCCCATCAGGCCACAACAGAGGCATTGTCATCATCAGATGGCGATGTCGGAGTGGACCTAGATCCGCTCGCCACCGAGTCGGGCGACATGGAGGCCTCGGACGGCTCAGGGTCTACCTCGAGCAACATTTCCAAGAGGAAGAAATTCAGGCGTGGTCCGGGGAAGGTCCCGGAACCAACTGCTGCCAGCAACCGTCCTGTCATTTGCCCGACAGGAGAGGGGTAAGCAAGCATTTCATTTGCATCATATTTTGGATGCCACAGCTTTGACACTCACATATGCTTGTCTTTTATATCGTGCAGTCAGTGGGAATTTATCCCGACACAACATAAGGGGGCACGCCCGCCGAACCACGTCATCGGCTCCCTCTTGAGGAAGCACTTCCCTGGATTGTCCAAGCTGGGTGATGACGATCCGCCGTCGCCAGGTTTAACCTAGGAGCATTACGTACACAACAAGGATGAGCACGATGTCACCATGGCCACTCGGGTCATCAATGCTTTTTTTGTAAGTATCTTAGCTCCGACCACTGTATTTTTTCATATCCAAATCCTTGCTTGCGTGGATGGTGAGAAGATGCCATATGCTTTCTTGTAGCAAACATTTGCTTGCATGGATGGTGAGAAGCAGAAGGCGATCAAAGGCATCGTGAAGTCTGCCCGAAAGATACTCTCTGACACCAAGCACACGCTGCGGTACAAAGCCGTGATGCAGTGTCGGCCACTGGACTCGAAGGGAGAGAAGATGACAAGGAAGACTGCTTGCTAGACCAACTTGTCGCGAGAAGAATACCTGTCAGTGGTAAGTGACTACATCGGTTGCTAGTACTTTGATTCATCCCTCTTGTTCCTCAATTATTTGATTTTGTCTGACTAGGTGAAGGAACCCTGGATGAAGGACGATTGTTGGAAGGCCCTGGTTGACATGTGGTGTGACCCAGCATGGCAGGCGCAACATGTGGAGAAGGGAAACGAACGAGCCAAAATGCCAGGCCCGGCTCATGTCCAGGGGAACCGGAACCTAACCGCTCTCAAGCAACACATGGTATGTGGATTAAGATGTTAACTTTTTCGCACGATGCATCTTGGTTCATTCAACTTGATGGTTAATTTTGCAGGAGGCGAAGGTTGGTCGACCGGTCCACATCCTGGAAGCCTGGAAAGAAGGCCACAAGGGGAAGGATGGTGCCGAGTTCTGCAGCGAGTCGGCGGAGGAGAAGTGGGGGACCTTCAAAGAGGTCTTCCAGGAGGTGCACGGGGAGGAAGCCGAACCTACGTCCAAGCCCCTTGACCCTAAGCTTCTCATCATTGCTGGCGAGGGGAAGGGCCATGGCCGCCACCTCCTTTGCAACGGGGCGATCGCCACCTCCGGGCACCGCAAGCTGCACGAGATACGCGCGTCGAGCACCAGCTCAACTCCGTCCATACGGAGTCGCCCAACCGCCGCATCACGTGAGATAGCGCGTCTCAAGGTTAGCATCCTAACCTTTTATTTATGTCCATGCCTCGAAATAGCACCGTTCCAACCTATATGAGCCTAATGCCATGTTACAGGATTTAATGGCGCAGCAGGCTGTTGAAGAGGAGCAAAGGCGGAAAGCTGAGGAGGAGTCCAGAGAAAAGGAACGGGCAGACACTAACAATAGGTTGAAGATGCTTGAGGATCAACTACAGGTAGAACATTATCTAAACTAGAGTAGAAGATTCATTACATAGGGACGAACCACCCTCACGTGACTCTACTCTTATAGGTTCTTATGCAATCTCGAAGCAGTGCAAGTGATGCCCCTCCTCCTCCTCCAGAATGTTAACCCGATGGCCTCTCCTCCTCAAGATGATATATATATATGAACAAGTGTACTTCTATCGTGACGTGCACGTGTTTTGCAAGTAGTGACAATATGTATGAATTTGCGACTTGTGTGTGATGTCTACTAGGATAATACATTCCACTTGTGTGTGACAATATGTGGACTATCCCTAATTATGCACACATATGTGGACTAGATCAAATTATGCCTATATATGATCAAATTATGCCTATATATGTGTGGACTAGCTTAAAATGCACTGTAGTGGTTTTTATCTGCAGGGATCAGAAAAGAAATAGATTGACAGCAGAATGGATGGGAAAGATTTCCGAGAGCTACACTCGAAAAAAGGCAGACTACCGAGAGCAAGTCTTAGAAATATGGTCGTCCGGGACACTACTGTTGTGCCACAACTTTTCCGAGAGAAGCTCTCGGAAAAGAAGGAGAGCATTGCCGAGCCTAGCTCTCGCCAAAGCTATGTAAACTGTCGGCTCCCATGAAGGATTGCCGAGAGCCACTCTCGGCAAGCATATCGTCATTTTTTTACTGATAAATGTGACCAGTGGGACCACATGTCAGTTAGAAAGAACGCACACACAAAAAAAAGGATGTTGCATGTGCTTTGCCGAGAGCCACACTCGGGAAAGTAGACAGTAACTGACGGAGCCGTCTGTTGCAGACGGGCATGCCACGTGGCTACTCTTTGCCGTGAGCGGCTCTCGGCGTCTGGAGGGTTTGCCGTGCGGTGCCTCTTCGCCGTGAGGCAGTGACGGCAAAGAGTGTAATTTGCCGTGAAGGTGGGCTTGCCGAGAGTGACACTCAACAAAGCTTGTTTTGCCGAGTGTCCGTGTTTTAGCACTCGGTGAAGAACATTACACCCGGCGTACGTGAAAATTTCAGTAGTGTATGTGGCAGAAGTGTTGGCAGTTGTGGCATCTTTGCAGGCTGTTGTCCAGTTGACATTGCTCAAATTATTTTAGGATCTGTTTCTCAGAAATCATCTGACGAAGGTAATGTATTGTACTGGTGACATTTAGATTTAGTTAATGCACTGTGTTTCTATTGTAGTACAAGTTGTATTGCGGCTGCACATGAACTTGCTAAGTTTGGCTCTGATGTGGGTTTCTAAGATCCATTACTGTGGGTAGAGGATTTCCCTCAGTCCGTATGTGATATGGCGAGTTGGGTGATTATATTGCATCGCCAATGTGGTGGAAAACACTTGTCTTCACATACAAGAATGTAGTAGAATTTAATGCGTTTGTCTAGTGCCCTCCAATTTTTCATGCACTGAACTTATAGAGTTGTTTTGTCTAACAAAGGTGTATCGGCTAAATTCGGCGTGTTCCCAGGCATAGCTTTACTCCTTGAGTGCTTTCTCTTAGAACCACCGGTGGTTTTCGAGTCTGATGCTCTGAACATCAGCTCTGTCTACATTGACGCTACTGGTTGGTGATGCACTGTTGGTTTGAATTGGTGTCATGATGAGACAGTTTCTACAACGTTTTACACATACAAGAGTTCAACTTGACAGACACGATGTCCAGTTGATCTCCTGTTATATCTCTCCCTTGTATGAAGCTCTATGAAGCTGTGGTCGTCGCCTCGATTCGAGTAAATAGCATAAACCTACTACTTTACAGGCTAGGATTCCAAAAAAATACCGGTCTTCAATTTTTCTCAGATAACTACCAACGGGTGGTCGGCTGTTTCAGAAAACCCAAATCATCGAGTCTTTATCAGTTGACACCGATTATGACAGGTCGGGCTCGCATCTAAACACACCGTTAGTTTGACCTTAGTTTGACCGTTAATAACTTACATGTGGGGCCCATATGTAAGTTTTCTCTTCCTCTCCATCTCTTCTCTTCCCCCCCCCCTGTGTCTCCCGTCCCGGCCATCTCCCCTCCTGAGTCGGCAAACTACCTCCCCTCCAGAGCTCGCGACCCCCTCCCCTCCCAGG
>NC_057813.1:8024879-8034518 GCF_018294505.1 Triticum aestivum
CTTCCCCCCGAGCCGGAGCTCCTAGTGGTGACGAGGCCAGCCTCGTCCGCGAGTCATGGCGTGGCGGCAGCCGCAGGCGAGGCACGGGAGCCGCGAGTCATGGCGTGGCGGCGGCGCAGGTGAGGCACCGCATGGCGGCCATTGCGGGCGCGGCTCACCGCTGTAGGTGATGCCCGGCATGGTGGCCGTTGCGGGTACGGCTCGCCGGCCTCAGGTGGTGCACGGTGTGGATTCCGCTGCTGTGGGCGCGGCTCGCCGGCCGGAGGAGCCAGCGCTGCCCTGCCAATCGGGATCGAGCTCCCGGCTTCCGCGGGGACCCGATTGCTTTTTTTGAAAACTCACAGGGACTTGATTGCTTTTTAGAAAACTTATAAGGACCTGACTGCTTTTTACAAAACTTACATGCGGGACCCACATGTAAGTTAACGGTCAAACAAACGGTTATCTTACATGTGGGCCCCAACTGTCGTAATCGTGATCAACTAAAAACGACTTGATGATTTGGGTTTTCTGAAATAGCCGACCACCCGTTTGGTAGTTATCTGAGAAAAAATAAATAGTTTTTTGAAACCCTAGCCTTTTTTTTAGAGTACGCAATCGCGTACCTTAGCTTTATAGAAGACAGAAAGTATTTACAAGAGAGTCATTACAGCCAGGCCTTAGTTGCACACCGGAGAGCCAACCGGCCTAGCAAGCTCCACTCCTAAAACCATACCCTACTACTCACAAAATATGTTAGACTCCATTCGCTCCCGCACTCACCCAAGATCTAAACTCGTCGAAGACCTGGCTTGTGAATGCACCCACAGTCAAGCTAGTTCTGGATGGTCCGAATACCAAACCGTTGTGATGCTTTCAAAGATGCCAGCAAATGAGGATAACCACCGAGTCGAAACCTCTCCTATTTACCTTCGGGATGTGCGCACGAGCTTCTAGCCACCAATCTTCAATCTTGTCGTTCACCGTCGGCACCAGTGTATCACTGATTCTCGCTTTCAGGAAGCATCTGTGCCAGACTTGTCTCGCGAAGACACAGTGTAGTAGTAAGTGATCAACCGAGTCTTCCTCTTGGGCGCAGATGTAACAAGCGGAGGTGTGATCTTGCAGTCCGTGTCATAGCCGTCTGTCCGTTGTCCACATAAAAATCTTATAGGATAGGGGCGCCCAGCATTTCCAGATTGCTGTAGCCGACGCACATCGAACACTGCTCATACTGTAAATAACATAAAACCTTAGCATGTAAAGTAGTAGCTTTATGCTATTTATTCCCTCGATTCTGAAACGGGTATTACCACACTGTGAGCTGCGAGTATGATAGTGGGTACAAAAGTAGTTCCGTCAGCTAGCACCACCGGCAATGTGTCGGACAACTTGAGTCTAGGTCTGCTCGACACTCTACAGGCAGAGTTGCCCAGTCTGTCTTGTATCGAGTTGAGTTTCTCTAATCAAGAAAACAAAAAACTAATCAAGCAAACAAGTTAGTTGTACCCAATTTGGTATATTAGTAAGTATTTGAGCGATTCAATGTTGGAAATATGAGCAATTTACCGAATGGTTTTATTAACAGAAATACTAGATAAAACATGACTAGTATAGCAGTGATAAAACAAGTCATGCGATTTGACAAAGTGAAGGTAAATAACATTTGCATATATAAGCTAGAAACGATCATCTCTCGAGCAGACAGTAGCATATATCATGTAGATCCTAACATGTGTAGGGTAAACACTAGAAGAAAGAATTGTGGCAGGACCTCTAACAGGAAAAATAAGAACACGTACTGGACAGCAACCGGAGCAGAGGCACTGGACTTGGGGTCGGTATCCTCCATGTCGTCGAGGAGGTTGTCGACGTCGGGGAAGTAGTCGTCGGGGAAGTAGTCGTCGGAGTCCGGGGCGTCCGTGACAAAGAAGTCAGTAGTCGGGCAGAGCGCTCCCCAAAAACCTTATCACCCTTCTCCCATATAGGACTCAAAGAGGTGCGGTTTTGGAGGCCTACTATCCCGACTCGCGGTGTATGCCGTAAGCCGGGATGAGGAAGACAGCAACAGCGCAGAGATTGGAACCAGTGGCGAGAGGAAGGAGAAGTTCTGGTGTGTCTCTCTGGGAGGTGCGACCTCCCTTTTATAGGCGCAAGAGAAGGAAGCGAGAGGCCGCGTCGGGAGCTGAAGAGAACGCAGGGCACCCCATTCGGATTCAGTGTCCACTGCGAAAAACGTTAAAGCTACCGCGTGACCTTTCATATACCCGTCGTGCGTGGCAAAAATTTAAGATCGGCTCGGCTCATTCCCGCAACCCGCGGCGCGGCGCGTCGTGGCGAGGCGGGCGACGGAGGAGGAGCCCGCGTGGATGTCCCTCTTGTTCTTATGCTCATACAAGTGGGGAAAGAGCCTCCCTTATAAAGAGGTCCAACTCCCTCTAAACTAGCAATGTGGGACTAAACTTTAGTTCCACCTCTTGCCTTGCACGAATGGGCTGCGTGGGCCTCTAGGATTTATTAGGAATTTCTGAAACTGCTATTGGGCTGGCCCATAATAGACAAAATTCCAGCAATCCCCCACCAGATCCAAGAGGCACACAAAATTTGCCTTTGGTTCCAAAACACTGTTTTATATACCGGTACTGCAGTGGAGACTGTTAAGTTGAACTTCCACCTAGAACTTTATGCTACACTAGTAAGAAACTTGAACAGTGGACTGGGCCTTGAACTGCAAGTTTTCTGCGAATCTAGCTTCACATAAAGCCTTGACCCATACGTGGCTACCGTGAGTCTTCCCCGCGGGTGGAGCTTATGCGTCATACTCCGAGACCTTTCATGAGTTTACTAGAGAGAACCCTACTCTCATAGATTGCGACGTTTAACAATAAGACTCATATAGGTGCGTTCTTCAAAAGATGTTCTGCATGACAACATCTCTGCTTCAAAGAGCCACTTAGAACATATTAAGATATACATCAACCTGCCATGCAGATTAGGAGAGCATTGCATCTTCATGGAGTGGTATTTTTTTAACAGTAAGGATACTCTCCTCCCAGTTGACCAACAGCTTGTCCTCCACATCTAATTCATGGGATCTTCGATCACAAAGAATAGGTTACCACTGTGAACAACTCATATTGTGGGTCTCATACCCATCTCCCTCGATGCATTATCTATCACATTATGTGATAGACCCTTAGTAAAAGGATCTGCCAGATTTTTAGATGTTTGGATATAATCCAATGCAATAACTCCGGAGTTTTTCATTTTCCTGACAGACTTTAACCTTCTCTGAACGTGTCTTGATGACTTCATGTTATCCTTTGAACTGTTCACTTTCGTGATCACAGTTTGATTATCGCAGTTCATAAGGATACCCGGTACAGGTTTCTCAACAACCGACAAGTCATTCAAGAGCCGATGAAGCCAATCTGCTTCGACCGTAGCTGCATCTAGTGCTGTGAGTTCTGCTTCCATTGTTGACCTCGTTAAGATGGTCTGCTTGCAAGACTTCCAAGAAACAGCGCCACCTCCATGAGTGAATACATATCCACTCGTGGCCTTTATCTCATCAGCATCTGAGATCCAGTTTGAGTCACTATACCCTTCAAGCACCTTTGGGTGCCCATTGTAGTGAATTCCATAATTCACAGTGCCTTTCAAATAACACAAAACTCTCTCTAGAGCTTTCCAATGCACATCTCCTGGTTTTGAGACAAACCGACTCAGTTTGCTAACAGCAAAAGAGATGTCAGGTCTTGTAGCACTAGCTAAGTACATAAGCGAGTCAATAATTTGAGAATACTTCAATTGATCTCTAGCAATTCTTTAATTCTTTCGAAGCAGCACGCTAGCATCATATAGTGTTGGAGAGGGCTTGCAGTCACTATAGACAAAGTGACTCAAGATCTTTTCCACATAGTGAGATTGAAGCAATGTAATCCCACCATCATCATCTCTCAACAACTTGATGTTCAGAATGACATCAGCCACTCCTAAGCCCTTCATCTCAAAACAGCGAGATAGGAAATCCTTGACTTCCTTAATAACATTCAGATTTGTTCCGAAAATTAGTATGTCATCAACATACAAGCAAAGCATAACTCCCTCGCCCCCACCATGGCGATAGTACACACATTTGTTAGCTTCGTTCACAATAAAGCCTGCAGCTGTTAAAGTTCTTTCGAACTTCTCATGCCACTGTTTGGGTACTTGCTTGAGTCCATACAAAGACTTCATCAACTTGCACACTTTCCCTTCCTGGCCATCTATTACAAACCCATATGGTTGTTCCATATAAATTTCCTCATCCAACTCTCCACTTAGGAAAGCAGTCTTAACATCCATTTGATGAACGAGAAGACCATGTGAGGCAGCTAGTGAAAGTAGAACTCGGATAGTGGTCAGTCGAGCCACAGGTGAGTAAGTATCAAAGAAGTCTTCACCTTCCATTTGGGTATAACCCTTTGCCACGAGCCGAGCCTTGTACTTTTCAATAGTACCATCAGGCCTAAGCTTCTTCTTGAATACCCATTTGCATCCTATAGGTTTGCACCCATAAGGACGATCAGTTATCTCCCAAGTTTCATTCGCCAAGATGGAATCCATCTCGCTACGAACTGCTTCCTTCCAGTAGTCAGCATCTTCAGATGCATAGGCCTCTGAAATAGAACTGGGAGTGTCATCTATGAGATACACAAGAAAATCATCACCAAAAGACTTTTCAGTCCTCTGTCTCTTGCTCCTAGTAGGAACTTCATTATTTTCCTCCACAGGACTTTCAAAGTGTTCCATCGAAATGGCAGGTTCGGTAATTGTAACTGGTTCCTGATTCGATAAACTAGGCATCTCCTGATTAGATGAGGTAGCCATATTCTTCATGGGAAAGATATCTTCAAAGAAAGTCGCATCATTCGACTCCATGATCGTACCGACATGCATGTCAGGTACCTCAGATTTTACAACCAAGAATCTATAGCCAATGCTATGAAAAGCATATCCCAGAAAAACACAATCCACAGTCTTTGGTCCAAGCTTCCGCTTCTTTTGAGTTGGTACATTGACTTTCGCCAAACAACCCCATGTTCGCAGATAAGAGAGTTTTAACCTTTTCTTCTCCCATTCCTTGAATGGAGTTATCTCTGTGTTCTTTGTGGGGACTCGATTTAGGACATGACATGCTGTCAATATCGCCTCCCCCCACCATGCCTTGGAGAAACCCGATGTGTCTAACATGGCGTTAACCAAATCAGTTAGAGTACGGTTCTTTCTTTCGGACACCCCATTTGACTGAGGTGAGTAGGGAGGCATCCTCTCATGGATTATACCATGTTCCGCACAAAAAGCATCAAATTCATTGGAAAAATACTCTCCACCACGGTCGGACCTAAGCCTCTTGATTTTTCGATCAAGTTGGTTTTCCAATTCAGCTTTATAGATCTTGAAAAAGCTCAAAGCCTCATCCTTAGATTTCAGAAGATACACATGGCAGTATCTAGTGGAGTCGTCAATTAACGTCATGAAATATTTCTTTCCACCTTTTGTCAAAACACCAGTCATTTCACATAGATATGAATGTATAAGTTCTAGTGGTGCAAGATTTCTTGTCTCCGCAGTCACGTGAGACTTACGAGGTTGCTTAGCTTGCACACACACTTGACACTTAGATCCCTTGACAGTGGTGAAACTAGGGATTAAGTTCAACTTTGCTAGTCGCGACATGCAACCAAAGTTAACATGATAAAGACGTGAATACCACACATTTGATTCACTATTGTTGCAAATATGATTAACAACTTTATTGCAAATGTCTAATAAGGATAAACGAAACAGGCCTCCTGACTCATAGCCTTTACCAACAAAGGTTCCATACTTGGATATTACAAATTTATTCGACTCAAAGACAAGCTTATAGCCATCTCTACACAGAAGAGATCCGGTAACAAGATTTTTATTGACGGAGGGGACATAATGCAAGTTCTTCAGCCGCACGATCTTCCCCGAAGTAAACTTCAGATCGACCGTGCCAACACCATGAACATAAGCACTTGAACCGTTGCCCATTAGCATGGTTGAAGTCCCTGCGGCCTGATAATACGAAAATATGGAAATAGTACCGCATACATGCACATTAGCACCCGTGTCAATCAACCAATTAGGAGAATGACATACTGAAAGAGTAGTGGGAAATATACCATACCCAGCATCCTTCATGTCAATGTCTCCGATGACAACATTAGCGGTCTTCCCGCCTTTCCCAGGATGACGCTTGTCATAGCGATTAGGACAACTAGGAGCCCAATGATCAGGATCTCCACACACATGACACGCACCTTTCTTCTTGTCACTCTTCTTCTTGAAGTTTGTGTGTTGTACAGCCTTGTTCTTCCCATCAAACTTTGCTTTACCATCAAGCTTGCCCTTGTTCTTGAACTTGTGGGACTGGAAGTTTTTCTTCTGTACCAGATTGGCACTAGATCCTCCCTCAATACCTCGAGCACGTGTGTCCTTTGCTCTCGCCTTTTCTTCCACATCAAGAGTACCAATAAGATCCGGGACGGAAAACTCATGTCTCTTATGCTTCAGTAAGGTAGCAAAGTTCCTCCACGAAGGAGGAAGCTTAGTGATGATACCCCCGGTAACAAACTTGTCCGGTAGGATACAATTGAAGTGCTCAAGTTCTCTAGCAAATGACTGTATCTCATGAGCTTTCTTAACCACGGAGCGCTCTTCAGTCATCCTGTAGTCATAGAATTGCTCCATGATGTACAGCTCAGTGCCAGCATCCGAGACCCCAAACTTGGCCTCGAGTGCATCCCACATATCTTTTCCATTATTAATCGACGCATAAGCATCAACTATGTTCTCACCGAGAACACTCAAGAGAGCAGCCTTAAACAAAGTATCCATTTTCTGAAAAGCTTGTGCCTGTTGAGCATCAAGTTCTCCTTCAGGTCTACCAAGAGTGGCGTCATAACAGCTCATGGTTTGAAACCACAAGACTGCTCTCACGCGCCACCTCTTATAGTGGATACCCTCAAACATAGGAGGTCTCATGGAAGCAGCAAAACCATTCGAGGTAAATTGCCTATAATAAGGTTTTTGGATTGCTGGAAATATGAGCAATTTACCGAATGATTTTATTAACAGAAATACTAGATAAAACATGACTAGTATAGCAGTGATAAAACAAGTCATGCGATTTGACAAAGTGAAGGTAAATAACATTTGCATATATGAGCTAGAAACGATCATCTCTCGAGCAGACAGTAGCATATATGAGGTAGATCCTAACATGTGTAGGGTAAACACTAGAAGAAAGAACTGTGGCAGGACCTCTAACAGGAAAAACAAGAACACATACTGGACAGCAACCGGAGCAGAGGCACTGGACTTGGGGTCGGTGTCCTCCATGTCGTTGAGGAGGTTGTCGACGTCGGGGAAGTAGTCGTCGTTGGGGAAGTAGTCATTGGAGTCTGGGGCGTCCGTGACGAAGAAGTCAGTAGTCGCGCAGAGTGCTCCCCAAAAACCTTATCACCCTTCTCCAGTATAGGACTCAAAGAGGTGCGGTTTCGGAGGCCTACTGTCCCGACTCGTGGTGTACGCCACAAGCCGGGATGAGGAAGACAGAAGCAGCACAGAGATTGAAACCAGTGGCGAGAGGAAGGAGAAGTTCTGGTGCGTCTCTCTGGGAGGAGCGACCTCCCTTTTATAGGCGCAAGAGAAGGAGGCAAGAGGCCGTGCCGGGAGCTGAAGAGAACGCAGGAGACGAGACGAACGGACTTCAGCCGAAGAGGCACCCCGTTCGGATTCAGTGTCCACTGCTAAAAACGTTTCAGCTACCGCGTGACCTTTCGTATACCCGTCGTGCGTGGCAAAAATTTAACATCGGCTCGGCTCATTCCTGCAACCCGCGGTGCGACGAGGCGTGGCGAGGCAAGCGGCGGAGGAGGAGTGCGCGTGGATGTCCCTCTTGTTCTCATGCTCATATAAGTGGGAAAATAGCCTCCCTTATAAAGAGGTCCAACTCCCTCTAAACTAGCAATGTGGGACTAAACTTTAGTTCCACCTCTTGCCTTGCACGAATGGGCTGCGTGGGCCTCTAGGATTTATTAGGAATTTCTGAAACTGCTATTGGGCTGGCCCATAATAGACAAAATTCCAACATTCAATTGAAATTTTAAAGTTGAATCCAATCACACAGAAAATATATGTTTATTTCAGTGACAAAGAGATAAGGTGTATTTGACTTCTCCAGTTTTCAACATACAATTTGAGCTCCCAAAAAAAAGAATTTGAGCATTTGTCCAGAAAATAGGGACCATCTTAAAGATGTCCTCACAAGTTTATGCTTTGATTTTTATGTCAAAGTGAGGTTAATTCAAGATATAGCACTACCGACTTCGCATATTCGAAAAATGCCAATTAAAAAAATGGATAATGAAAGACATCATTGTAAAATGGTTAAATTTGATTGATTAGTTTTATTAGAGTACCCAAATGGCAGTGGCATTTCTGTAGAATCTTTTCATTTCTGGTGGCATTTTCTAGAAAATCTATATGCATTTATTAGAGTACCCAAATGGCAGTGGCATTTCTGTAGAATCTTTTCATTCCGGTGGCATTTTCTAGAAAATCTATATGCATTATATTATGCTACAAAGGGAGTAATAGTTTCTCATCTATTGAGGTGGGTGGCTCAAAATTTTCAAAGTTTGACTTTTAAAAAAAAATCTATATGCACTATAATATGGAACGGAGAGAGTATTATTTTACGCACTATGACATTTGTTGTTCGTCATGCAACACAAGTTAAACAACTGTTTCAGTGCCGTACTCCATCACCGCCAAAATAGACTGACACTATTAGGGAAAACCTTATACACATGAGCTTACTAGTAGCGCATTTTAAAAGGCAACGTTGCTACTAGATATTAGTAGCGCTCGGCAGAAGCAAGCGCTGCTACTATGATCTTATCAGTAGCGCTCTGGTCACAAAAAATGCTGCTACTATAACTGCCAGACCGTTAGCGGCAGCCAGGCATACTAGTAGCGCTCGATTGGAAAAAGAGTTACTGCTATTGCTAAATTGACCAAAAGTTTAGTCCCACCTTACTCCGCGAACAGAATATTTACCAGCCTAAATATGGTGCTTCTCAAACTATCACAACCAATTGGTCCTTACTAAATTCTATGTGTAGGATCTATGGCAATATGAATCCTCGCATGTACCTATACAGGCGAGGATTCATACTGACAATTTAGATTCTACACAAAAAGATCAATGATGACCAATGCATTTTTTAATTTGATGCCTGTTTTACATGCTAATGATCATAGCTTTAGTAGTAGCGCTGGTTTAGAAAAAAACACTACTGCTAATGATTATAGCAGTAGCGCTTTTTACGGGTCAGTGCTACTACTACGGGTATCTTATCTTACCCGCGTGCAGCCTCACTCTCCCCTCACACTCTCATCGCCTGCCCACTCCGGTCGCCGCGCGCCGTCGCCCACTCGCCCACCTTTCCGCCCTCATCTTCCCTCCCTCTCGTCGCCTTCCTCCTCTCCCCTCCGATCCCGTCGCCCCACCTCCATCCGCCGCCCCTCCTCCATCCTTCTCTTCCCTCCTTCCTCCCCCGCCGGCCTCCTCCCTCGCCGTCC
>NC_057813.1:8034832-8041492 GCF_018294505.1 Triticum aestivum
CCTCCCTCCTCCTCCCTAGTTAATTTTGAACCCTAGCTAATTGAAAATTTTAGGTTAGATCTTAGAATAATGTAGTAGGTTATGATCTTAGGTGTTTAATTTTAGAATAATGTAGTATGGACCCTAGCTAGTTATGATCGAACCATGTTCAAAATATAGTTTTTTAATTAGGTGTACTTAATATAATTTAGGTATTTTAGGTGTTTAATCTTAGAATAGTGTATTATGAACCCTAGTTATGATCGAACCATGTTCAACATGTCAAATTTGTTGTTATTTTTTTAGTTAAAGCATTTATTCCCGCATCAACGTCGACGATGCCTATCGCGCATCCTCGTCGTCGACTCGGCGGAGGACACCTGCTTGATCAGAGGGGACATGTTCGGGACTGGGGCTCCGCCGGGCTGGTACTGGGAGGTGCTACCTTCCGGGCGGCGCAGCTTGGTGAGGAGCCAGCCCGTCGTTGACTCGAGCCTTCTTTAGTGGCGGTGGTGTGGGCCAGTGACGGTGCGGAGGCTTGAGGACCCTGTGGAGGTGGTATGTCACCGTGTCAGCGAGGAGGACGAGCATGTCCGTCGCTACATGGTTGCGTTGGAGGGAAGGTTCTCCAATACCTGGCAGGTTCTTCAGGGATCTCACTGGAGCTATGATCATGTGATGATTCCTTCTCTTTGGGTGTCCACCGCCCGCGTCGATACCCATCGTTCGCTAGAGTTTTAGCTATATTAGTGATGTTATATGTATGATACTATTCGAGATGCATTAGTGATAATATTCGTGATGTATGGACGAAAGAGATGATTTAGTTTTGCTTACTGAATGCATGTTAATTTGAATACTTATTTATTTTATGATTTGGTTTGCTTATTGAATGGTCAAACTGAAAAACTACTCCTACTTTGAATGCTCAAGTGGCCGGTCATGTTTGCAGGTTACATCTCCTAGTGGCCTATGTTTTGCGGAGTGTTGATTAATTTCTGTTACGGCAAATTTCAGACGCTCAATATGTCCTTTTTTAGCAAAGGTCATGCCAGATTTTTTCATGAATTCTGACATGACTTGTGCTAGAATATGTAGGAAATATTGAGTGGCCTGGATTTTCTAAAAAGGTAATTAAACGACATATCAGGTTGACTTTAAGTCTGCCGAGGCCCCATACTTGACAATCAAAAAATGAGTGAGGGAGTGTGTCCACCATATGTGAGAGAAGAATAATGCCGACTGTTGTTGTGGGGGTCGCTTCTCCTTCATTCCCGTGTGCTGGACATTTTGGTTGAATGCACTCGGGGATGAAGGGAGGAGCGACCATCACCAACGGTCGAATATATACACCACGTGAGCTGAGATTTTTCAGAAAAAGACTCGAGGGACCGATAGTCAACCCGTGCTGAATAATAATGATCTCATTTAGTTTTTATAGTACATATATTGAATTGTACGAGTTTAATCTTTGAATTATTAACCTCTACTTCCTCTACACCCGAGTAGTTGCCTTCGACTGATTTTCAATGTTTCAAATATGAACATATATAGGAAATGTCTGACGACGAAAGGAAATTTGGTATGTGTGAATATTGTGAAGAGGAGCGCATGTGCGACATGCCTCACCTAGTTGGTGGTAGGCGCTTCAGCATCGTGCTGGATGAGAACTTTGAAGTCGATACAGTAAGTCACAATGATAAAATCTTTTTTCGTAATTAAGCATGCCTTCTGCTACTTCTGCTTTTCTTGCTTCAACTTATCATTTTAATTTTTTTATAATTCTACTAGCGTATCCCCTGTCATTCAAGAATCTATGTCTTGGATAAGATTGGTTTTAGTACTATGGAAAGTATGGAGGTAAAGTAAGTTCACTTAAGGACCGAGCATGGTTATACTTTTGCCGCAAAATTATACAAATACAGACACCTACTCCTATTTTAAATGCAAAAATTGGAAAGCACTATGCAAGGCTTATGCATTTGAGCCTAATATGGTTATCACCTTTGATATTCGTCCGAAAGATAAAATTGAAGGTAATATAGACATCTAGTCGATATGCACACGCCTCCAATTCTACCATTATGTGAGTTTCTCAATCATATTTATGTCTTGGATACTGTTTATTTAAAAATAGTTGACAACTAATTTCTATTGACAGCTTATTTTCATTCAAGAAAACCTAATATGCATTTGAGCCTAATTTCTATTGACAGCTTAATTTCTATTGACAGCACTATGCAAGGCTTATGCATTTGAGCCTAATATGGTTATCACCTTTGATATTCGTCCGAAAGATAAAATTGAAGGTAATATAGACATCTAGTCGATGTGCACACGCCTCCAGTTCTACCATTATGTGAGTTTCTCAACCATATTTATGTCTTGGATACTTTTATTTAAAAATAGTTGACAACTAATTTCTATTGACAGCTTATTTTCATTCAAGAAAACCTGTCAGGCGCTTGGTAGATATGACCTACTACTGTCCCGGGGTTGAACTAAACTGCGAGGAGATAAGTCATTATGTTTCATGGCTTGAGGATCTTCATATTGTGAAGACAAATTATTTTCCTGGATTTGAAAATCTTAGTACTGAAAACGTGCGACCAATAGTATTCGTACTGAACTACGGTCACATCTATTTAGGAAAAATGGTAAGATTTTTACTATTTTTCTCCTGTGCATCTTTTGCATACATTATTTTTTAAGCTAAACTTCATTGTTAAGTATGTTACTACGATGTTCTTCAACAAGTACTCCCGGTGATAGTTGTGCCTCAGTGGATCGAGGATAAATGTCTCATCTCCATGGTTAGCATACGGCCAAGACATCCTACAATGCACATCAGCGCATTCAAGATTTCTAAAGAGAGCAAGTCTTAATAGTCAACAACTGGAACAAAATTGTGAATGATCGCAGAGAAGTACTAGGGGGCAGCAATCAAAAGCGCAGCCCACAATTATGAGACAGATTCATCTGCATTCTCCAATATGATGAAGCAGGAGTGTTATACATGTTCTATGCTATTTTACCTGAGAGAGCAGCATAAGTGATTAGCTAGTTAGAATCAGT
This sequence comes from Triticum aestivum, assembly GCF_018294505.1. Classification (NCBI taxonomy): domain Eukaryota; kingdom Viridiplantae; phylum Streptophyta; class Magnoliopsida; order Poales; family Poaceae; genus Triticum; species Triticum aestivum. Next base: position 8,037,887 of record NC_057813.1, read on the forward strand.
TTTAGTATGTACAACAGTGGGTGAAATGAATGTTGATTAGGTTCAAGTGCAGGCAACATGTGGTGCATGTCGAAAGTATAAGTAGTAGTATACTTTTGACATGCACCACATGTTATACTTTTGACAGGCACCACATGTTACCTTCACTTGAACCCAATCAACATTTATTTCACCCACTCCTGTATATACTAACTAATCATGGTGATAAAATCATATGATGAAAATACCATATATAAAACCTATACAAATACAGCAAAAATAAGCTATAATTTAAAAAATACAGGAAAAATAAGCAGTAGCGCTTTTCAAAAGAAATGCTACTGCTACTTACTACTATCAGCAGCGCTTTTCAAGCACCCGCGCTACTGCTAACTAGGTATAGCAGTAGCGCTGGTCAGACAACGCTACTGTTACATGTTAGCTGTAGCGCGATAACAGTAGCGCTGGTACCAGCGCTACTGATATGTACATTACAAGCGTTACTACTAGGGTTTTCTCTAGTAGTGTGAAGCACTGGATGACAAACTGTATGATCTAGAGTTGTTGCTTCGTGGGACAAAAACAACACATGCTATATGATATTAGTCTTGCCTTGTTGGCCACGACACCATTCCAAATGTCTTAGTCGCCTAAGGAGTCTTTTTCATGCAATTAGTGGGAGAGAGGCGAAGTGGAATAGCCTAATCTACAGCAATGCAACCAACTCTATGAAAAAAAAACAAATTTCTTAGTGTTTTGGCCTACACCAAATGTAATTTATCTCGGGTACTCGGTTTAGTCCATTGTAAGACGAGACCCGCGAAAACACACACGACAACTGCATAAGGCTCGACATAAACAACTGCCATATTGCCATTCTTCCCACGTATGACCTACGACTCAGTGATGGCGGCCGTTATATGCCTAGTGTCCTTTATATACCTATATTGAGCTTATATATTGCCATTTTAAATACTAAATGTAAGACGAGTAGGTGATAATGTACTCGGCTTATCCCTAGCCTGTTCACCTTTTGTCTCCCCCGCGTGTGTTGTAAAAGGATGCGCGTGAGGCTGACCGCCAACCCTAGCCACGCATCCACCTCACCGCCTCCTCCTCCTTGTCTTCACCGCGCGTGCCTTGCCCGATCGCCCACGTGCCGCCTCGCTACCGGCGGCACTCCTGCTCCTCTTCCACCCGGTCAACGTCCTCCATCAAAATGAGATTGTGTTTGCGCCAAAAATTTGTCTTTCTTTTTTCGTATATAGCATTTATATATGTCTTTGCAGAAAAACATTCCATTTTTTTTCTAAACCTTAGAATGGCATTTCCGATTTTTGGAAAATACCCTTGGACGTGCTGCCGATAGATAGAGAGCCCGTCTCCAAAGTGAGGAACCGGCCCAGCAGCTGCGTCCACAAAGCTCCCAGCCCCATTCGCTCTTCTCCTCACCGACCGATCCGATCCGATCCCCTCTCACTTCTCTCGCTCCGGCCAGCGCCGCCGCCGGCCGCTCCCAGCTCCGGCCGCCTACGCGCTCTCACATTCCTTTCCTCTCCCTCTACCATATGGAGCCTATCAAACCCACGGCCACCCTAACAGGCAAGATCCGCGAATCTGCCGACGACGGAGATGCGGCGAGCGGAACTATCGGCAGCCTCCCGTTCCACCTCACGGAGAAGATCCTCGGCTGCATCAGCCCGCTCGAGTCGGTGCGGTTCGCCGCCGTCTGCAGGTCCTGGGCGGAGATCATCTCCGAGCGGCTAGCGAGACCCACCCCGCACCTGTTCGCGCTCGAGGTCCTCGACGAGGGCCTCCGCGGGGCGATCTTCTCCATTCCGATCGATGACGGCGGGGAGGACTCGCCCGCGCCGGTGGTCCCGGCCCGGCTGCCGAGCACTGTCAGCGACGCGAAACATTTTGAGCTATGTGGCGTCCTGCCCAGCGGCAGAATCTCCTTTGCGTACAAGAGCAGCCTCGTCCTCGTCAATCCCGCCACCGGCGCGGTCCGGGGCATTCAGACGTACGCCCATCGGATCATGTATCCGACTGAACCTATGGTGAGTGAAAAGATACTTGCTATGAGGAGGATCGATTTATTTTGATTGCAGTAGCAGTTACTACTACTGTACTTGCTAATATAGATGGTTCCGATCTGAGTGAGAATGTTCTCCACTACGTAGTTTTGCAGCGGCGCCGAGGCCTTCTTCATTGGCCAGAGTTTCGGGAGGAACTTCTCTCTCTGGTGGTGCACGGAGGGGGAGTGGTCCGAGCGGAAGCTGCTCCTGCCTGAAGACCTCAAATGTGCCGACGACATTGATCTAGTGGCCTACAGCGACGGCGTCTTCTATGCCATGCAAATTTTCGGCTCAACGTACACCATTGACACTCGTGCGCCGATGCCGTGGCGCCTGACAAGGCTCAGTGTGCCGAGCATTCGCGAGCAGCTCGGAGACCGCTTCATCCGGAACTTCCACCTGCTCGAGTCGGAAGGGGAAGTCATGTTTGTCGTTCGGGTGCTCGCAACACAAGAACCCGCATACTCCAATTCCTTCGGTGGCTATGAGGTGTATAGGCTAGATGTCGAGGGGGCGCGATGGGTGAAAGTGGAGAGGCTTGCTGGTGAAGGCTGGCGCCGGCCCCAACACCTTCATGGTATCGAGTATTTTCAGAGGATCGTCCCTCTCCTGTGGTGCGAGGAGGATGAGTTGGTCGAGCAAAAGCTGTTCCTACCCAAAGAGTTTAGAGGTACCGATGCCATCGGCTTTGTGGCGTATGCCAATAGCATCTTCTACGCAGTGGGCTTCTATAGTGTCACGCACATCATCGACATGCGTGTGCCACTGCCGCACTGCCTGACGAGACTCAGGGCGCCCAGCATTCTCGACTCTCGAGCAGTACTCTCCGATTTGTGGCTATCGCTTCCTCCGCAACTGCCACCTGCTTGAGTCAGAAGGGGATCATGTTTGTCGGTCCTGTGCTTGCAACACAAAAACCTGGATGGCGACCTGTCGTTGTTTGTGAACGAGCAATCATCGTTTGCCGTATGTTCCACGGAGGTGCCAGGGTGCAAGGGTAACTGCATCTACTTTTTGAGTGAGCCCGATGAACATTCTTATCTCTACGACACCTGCTGCAGCACCTGGGTGTCCACTCCATGGAGGAGAAGAAGGTTCTGAAAAAGTTTGCATCTGCTCTGCGCATTCGTTGGCTCTGGGGTGAGTGGCTTACTCCGATCAAGCCTTGGGTGGGATTAGGGACGCCATGCGACCGACAGGATAGAGACATCTTTGCGGCCTCCACAAAAGTAGTCGTGGGCGATGGTACTCGTGCCATTTTTTGGGAGTCTGCTTGGCTTGATGGTTTGTGACCCAAGGACATTGCACCAAAATTTTTTGAGCTGTCACAAAGAAGAAATTGCTCGGTCCAGAAAGCACTCCTCAACAATTTTTGGGTGTCTCAGGTGAAGACCTCTCAGGGCATGACTGTTGACCATCTTCATGAGTTCGTCAACCTATGGGAGAAGCTATCTCATGTTCAGCTAATACCTGACATGCCTGACTCCATCATTTGGAAGCTCACCAAGGATGGTCACTATTCCGCAGCAACGGCTTACAGTGCGCAGTT
>NC_057813.1:8041833-8042979 GCF_018294505.1 Triticum aestivum
GTCATCAACAATAGAATCTGGACAGCAGACCGTCTTCAGAAGCGAGGGTGGCCTAATTGCAACATGTGCCCCCTGTGCAAGCAAGTCCAGGAATCGACGGCTCATCTGCTTTTTAAATGCCGCTACACGGTTAGAGTATGGAACATGATTAAAGCGTGGCTTGGCCTTCATGACATTTACCCGCAGAACTGGGCCATGGTTGACACGGTCAAGAAGTGGTGGAGCGCCAACGCTTCCAACAGGACGCAATCTCGACGACCGCTTACCTGCCTTATGTTGCTCGTCTCTTGGGAAATTTGGAAAGAGCGGAATGCTAGGGTATTTCGTAATGTCGCAGTGCTTGTTGGGGTTTTAGTAGCTAGAATCAAAGACGAGATGACGCTATGGTGTCTGGCCGGTGCGAAACATTTGTGTAATATCATGCCACGAGAGTGATACGTTGTATTTGGCCTTTGGCCAAGACCCCTAATACTCCTTATTCAATGAAAATGGCAAATCTTTTGCCTTGTTTCAAAAAAAGAAGAAGAATAAGGTACTGTTTCAAAGCCCCATTGGTGGTTCGCCGGGAAAGTACAATGCTGCGCGGTGGTTCTTCCCGCGTGTTGATGCACGCGTGAAAACTGTGCAAACTCTGGAAAGAAGAGAAAAATCCAAATGATGTAGGTACATATAAGCTGGGTAATCATATTATGAGAATCTAATTAGCAGCTCATGTATCTAGTTAGTGTCCCCCATTTTCTTTATGCATTGACTTTAGCGTGAACTTTAAAGAGTTGTATTGCGTGGCAAAGGTGTATCAGGAAAATTCCATGCCCGGGCGTTGCACTGCTCCTTCAGCCCTTCGTCTCGGATGGGTGGTTTATCGCAACAATTTTGTGTGGTAAACATGCTGAGGTACCGAGGGGGTGCACACGTGCCTTGGTGGCAAGTTGAAACAGCTTGAGATGCCAGTACCCTGTTCCCAGGTTGAGTACTGTGTTGTACTCATGGCGTATAATCCTAATTGCTATAATTAGGAGTCTAATGCTCTAGTCCTTAGCTGATACTGAGGATATGATGATGTTATGAATTCTGGCTAGTTTCTGTTAACATTATTCTCTACAAATTTGTATAAGATTCACCTTTCAAGTTCACCAAAAGAGAGGT
>NC_057813.1:8043071-8044163 GCF_018294505.1 Triticum aestivum
AAGGAGTTCTAAACATTCCAACATAATAAAGCTAGAGAGATGACTACGAATAACCTTAATGTAACTTCTAGTTTTGTCATTGAATTTAACCTTCAGTTTTGTTTCAATTTGTTACATCCGACCCTTTGCTCAAAATGCAATCAGTAAAATGTTTCATTTCAGTTTCTTTCAATGGGAATTAGCCGATATGGCATTCCATTTCCATTAGTGTACTGTGTGCCTTGCATCGTCGAACTAATTGTCTTGTATAATCCAATAAGGCTTAATTACTCAAAAATCATAAGATATTCTTGAGCGGAGCAAATTATTTTGATGCATTGATTCATGTTTGCTCTCTTTACCATACTACCTTAGACTTACTTTTTTGTGATGGATACATATATTAGACTTGTTATGTGCTGAAAATTGAAATCTTGATGTAATTCAATGAGGTGCAAAAAGAAGGACACGAATATCCTTTTGTTATCATCTTTGATGTAATTAGGTTTTACTAGCAAAAGAGCCCGTGCATTGCAACGGGAGAAAAAATATAACACAAGCTCTTAACCCAACAACCATCACTCAAGACCATAATAGGTCCATCTCCTTTATTTTAGCGAGGCATCATATTTGTGTTGCCGCTTATCCTACTTCTCACCCTTGCCGGCGATGGCCTCAGTGTTCACCCAAAACAAAACGTGTTTGAATATGCTTAATCCGGCGTCTCTCTCTCCCTCTTCCTCCCTCTCTCCCTCTCTCTCTCTCTCTCTCTCTCTCTCTCTCTCTCCCTGGAGGCACGACTGGACCGATTTTTTGACGCCGGCGGCCGGAAAATCGTCTGGGGGGCTTTGTTGGGGGCGCGGCTGGAGTTGCTCTTAGGTTGTTACCATATGAGATCTGACGCTAGCCCCTTTGATTCTTTGAAGTACGGGGGCGAGTGCATAGGAGGACGACCGCGTGCTGGATTAATTGGTGCTAGTCTGATAGTCCGACGTCTCTCTCTCCCTCTCCCTCTCTCTCTCTCTCTCACTTTCTCTCACTCTCGCGATGAGAAATCTGTTGTTTCCCCTGGGACATTTTTCAGAGGTATGCATGTGTTGTTATCGATTTTTT
>NC_057813.1:8226946-8234915 GCF_018294505.1 Triticum aestivum
ACCTAACCCCCGTCTCCCACTCCCCCACCCACGTTCGCCCCCTCCCCTGATCCCGATCTGGATCAGGGCATCACCCGACGCCGCCCCCCGCCACTCGATGCCATCGCCGGAGCTCCTCGTCTCGATCCCCATGGACGCCAGCGACCGCCTCGGGCCTCCTCGCGCACGCCCCTTCGACTGCCGGCGGGCGAAGCTGACCCAACGAATCTCGACGCCCTATTTCTCCGTGCCACGCCCGATGCCCGCGCCGGCAACCTCGACCTCCAGCCATGGCGCCCGCGCCTCCTCTTGCCGACCTACTTCGCGACGTCGTCTTCCTCCGGCCTCCCCGAGCCTCTCCCCATCAACGATGTGAGCTGCCGTGCTTTTCCCCTCTGCCTCCCCCTCGATCTGCATCCTCTAGCCGCCGTGCTCGCCCTTGCCGTCTTGCGCTAGAGGTCACCATGGTTGGCACCCCGCTCACCTCGCCTCTGGTGCCGTCCCCTCCCCTCAGCCACGCCGGCCCCGAGCGCGCGGCCGCATCCCGCTTGCCCGGCCTGGCCGCGTCTCCTACCTCCCGCTCCCCGCCTAACCGCTTGCACCGCCGCCCCTTGGGCTCGCCCACACGGCGGCCTCACGCGCTGGCCGCCGCCGGCAACCGCTGCCGACTCCGGTCGCCGTGGCCCTGGCACCCCTCTGCACCTGGTGCCGGCGCTCGTCGCCGACGCCTTCTCTGTGCAAGAGCGCACATCCAGAGAGGCTTGGCTGTGTGCCACTGGCCAATGGGGCCCGTCCCCTAAAAAAAAGAGAGAGAAAGAAAAAGATTTGGTAAAAAAAATAGCTATTAAATAAAATAAATAAATAAATAAATTTAATTAATTACCTTAGTAAATAATGTTTAGTCAACCTAATCACCTTATTGAACTAACTAGTTCTGTTTAGATAAATTGAGTCAATGACAATCGGGCCCCACCATCAGTTTGACCGGTCAACGGTCCGAGTTGACCGCTGACGTCATGCTAACATCACGCTGACGCAATAAATGAATTTTTCAATTAAACGAATTTAGTAATTCCAGAAATTAATTAAAATCTTTGAAAATTATTATAAAATAATCAGTAGCTCGGATGAAAAAACTTTGTACATGAAAGTTGCTCAGAACGACGAGACGAACCCGGATACGCAGCCCGTTCGTCCACCACACACCCCTAACATATCAAACACGCAACTTTCCCCCTCTGGTTCATCTGTCCGAAAACGCGAAACACCGGGAATACTTTCCCGGATGTTTCCCCCCTTAACCAGTACCACCTCATACCGCGTTAGGGCACGCCTAGCATCGCTTCTTGACATGTCATGCATCGATATGCATCTGTTTACTTGGTATTCATTGTTTCTTCCCCCTCTTCTCTCCGGTAGACTACGATACCGACGCTGCTGCTGCCCAGTTCGACTACGGAGTTGACGACCCCTCTCTCTTGCCAGAGCAACCAGGCAAGCCCCCCCCTTTGATCACCAGATATCGCCTATTCTCCTCTATACTTCTTGCATTAGAGTAGTGTAGCATGTTACTGCTTTCATTAATCCTATTCTGATGCATAGCCTGACATTGTCGCTACATCTGTTGATACCTTACCTGCAATCCTAAATACTTAGTATAGGATGCTAGTTTATCATTGTTGGCCCTACCTTCGTGTCAGTCTGCCTTGCTATAATATTGGGCCGTGATCACTCGGGAGGTGATCACGGGTATATACTATACATACATACATACTATACAGATGGTGACTAAAGTCGGGTCAGCTCGAAGAGTACCCGCGAGTGATTCACGGATTGGGGGCTGAAAGGACCTTTGTCCCGACGGCCCTCTGTGTGGATCTTTGTGGCGGAGCGACAGGACAGGTTGAGACCGCCTAGGAGAGAGGTGGGCCTGGCCCTGTTCGGCGTTCGCAGACACTTAACACGCTTAACGAGATCTTGGTATTTGATCTGAGTCTGGCTACGAGCCTATACGCACTAACCATCTACGTGGGAGTAGTTATGGGTATCCCGACGTCGTGGTATCAGCCGAAGCACTTCAGACGTCAGCGACGGAGCGGCGCGCGCCGAATTGGACTGCGTTAACGCAACTTCCTTTGTAATGGAGGTTGCTAGGTCTGCTCACCGGCCGCGTACGCAACGTGCAGGTGTGCTCAGGGCGATGGGCCCAGACCCCTGCGCGCTTAGGTTTAGACCGGCGTGATGGCCTCTCTGTTGAGCCTAGGTGGGGCTGCGACGTGTTGATCTTCCGAGGCCGGGCATGACCCAGGAAAGTGTGTCCGGCCAAATGGGATCGAGCGTGTTGGGCTATGTGGTGCACCCCTGCAGGGAAGTTTAATCTATTCGAATAGCCGTGATCTTCGGTAACAGGACGACTTGGAGTTGTACCTTGACCTTATGACAACTAGAACCGGATACTTAATAAAACACACCCTTCCAAGTGCCAGATACAACCGGTGGTCGCTCTACCTCAGGGATATGAGGAGGGGATCGCCGGGTAGGATTATGCTATGAGATGTTATTGGGAGATGCTACTTGGAGGACTTCAATCTACTCTCTTATACTTGATGCAAGACGAAGGTGACCAGAAGCGTAGTCTTCGACAGGACTAGCTATCCCCCTCTTATTCTGGCATTCTGCAGTTCAGTCCACTGATATGGCCTCCTTACACATATACCCATGCATATGTAGTGTAGTTCCTTGCTTGCGAGTACTTTGGATGAGTACTCACGGTTGCTTTCTCCCCCCTTTTCCCCCTTTCCTTTCTTTCTGGTTGTCGCAACCAGATGCTGGAGCCCAGGAGCCAGACGCCACCGTCGACGACGACCCCTACTACACCGGAGGTTCCTACTACTACGTGCTGCCCGCTGACGACGACCTGGAGTAGTTAGGAGGATCCCAGGCAGGAGGCCTGCGCCTCTTTCGATCTGTATCCCAGTTTGTGCTAGCCTTCTTAAGGCAAACTTGTTTAACTTATGTCTGTACTCAGATATTGTTGCTTCCGCTGACTCGTCTATGATCGAGCACTTGTATTCGAGCCCTCGAGGCCCCTGGCTTGTATTATGATGCTTGTATGACTTATTTTATTTGTAGAGTTGTGTTGTGATATCTTCCCGTGAGTCCCTGATCTTGATCGTACACATTTGCGTGCATGATTAGTGTACGATTAAATCGGGGGCGTCACAAGTTGGTATCAGAGCCGACTGCCTGTAGGAATCCCCCTTCCACACTCCTTGGCCGAAGTCGAGTCTAGTCACTACAAAACTTTTACTAACATGGCTGTGAGCCTTACGGGCCCACGTCGCCATTGGGTGGTACTAGGATCTTTTACTCCTCGACCTTTACTCTGGGACTCTGAACTCTCTTCTACTCGGGTTAAACGATTTTTACTAAAATCTGACTTTAGGTTCTCGAAAATACTTTCTCCCGGAGAGCCCCTTCAGTCCAGGTGATCGCCGGCTACACCAGAAGATTTCGAAGTTACTCGCCGAAACTCTTTTGAGACTTTGTGCCCGTTGCCTTTGCAATTCCCTACCATCGAAATATCCCTATGGATAACTACTTACACTTGCCATTCATACGATCATCCCCCAGTGATCTTGTTATTACAAGATACCCCGAAGTTTTCTCTATTGATCCGAGAATACTTTGTGCCTACCGCCTAGCAGTTCCTTACTACATGAATACCCCCTCAAATAAATACTCGCACTTGTCGAGTATCCGCTCATCCCCTGTTGTTCATGTGTTACACAAAATTCTTCAAAATACTATTCGATCTTCCGAGAATCCTCTGGAGCCTTTGGCTCTTGAAATTCTTGCTTGCTTGCATTATGGTTAATCCCATAAGTCTCGTAGTCATATTGACATTCCTTGTCATTATCATTTTGAGTCTGTTGACTCAATATGTTTGCGAATACCCGCAATCATCATTGATCCTTATAAATTACCTTTCCGGCTGAGCTGCCATCCTTTTAACTGGAATTGGTTCTCGACCAATCCAATTGTCTTTGATTGTACCCTAAGGCTATTCAACTTATCCCTCCCTAATCAGAGCATTGCTTCTGATCCCTTGATTTGGAAATCATAATTCCTTTGCATTTGACAATTGAGTTAGTCAGTTGTTTCTATAATTTGATCTCCTTGCACTCTTCTTCCTCTAGTTGAGTACCGATGCTCATGTCAGATCCCTTGTGGACCATCAGGCCCATTGTTGGATTTTATCCGTCAGCATCCTTCATATTCAATAACCTTGTGAGCCTTCCTTTGGATACATAATGCCCTTGGTAATTGTATCATCTACTTTCTCAACCTTGCTCTACTTTCGAGCTTGTGTTATTTACTCTGGAAACTTGTGGTATATGTTTCTAAGAAGCCCCTATGGGTTGAACATATGCCTTCTTTAAACCGTGTGAACCCGAAAGTTTTCACGAGTCATACTTATCTGGTATTGCACCAGGTAAAGCTTTCAACAACTAATGTCATCTTCGAAATACGAGAGGTGAATGGAAGATTATGCATTGAGGAAGTGGGAGTCGACCTTGAACTTTGTGTTCATGCCCATGGACGCGATGTATATCCTATCATGGAAGCTTCTTGTAATAATAACTATTTCCTTGATAGCTAACATATGGTATCTGTGAATTGATCCCTTGCAACCGTGGTTCCGACCATGATTGTTCTTCTTTGATCTCATTTCTCGGACAAGTTAAAACAATTGTCTCCTATGGATCAATACACCAGTCCAACCTTTACTTTGATCTTGTGTCGAGTATTACCCCCCCTGGTATCTCGAGATTATCATGGAACTGCATAACTTCTTATGAGTTCTTCATCAAGTACTACATACTCACCGATTAGGGCTCGGAGTTATTAAACACTCAAAGACACCGATAACCGAACCGAGTCTGCATTACGGTTCAACGACACTTGATAATCTTCTTTAAGTACGAGTTTGTACCCGATCACGCCATTCCTAGCCTGTTTGGCTATATCATTGTCGTGATGATTTTAATTGTGCTACCCGGTCCTTCTTCTCGGAGCACAATTTTCGACGATGAACTAACCTTACGTCGATCCTCATCGTCATACCATTTCGCCTTGAATAACAAGCTTGGTTTCGAGTTGTGTCGTACCCTTGGTTCCAATAACCTTTCACTTCATCATTACTTTGACTTGATGGCAACGCTGACCGATTACATCTTCACGAAATCTCTCGACAACTGTGTCGTGATCATCATCAACATCCTAAGCTCTTCCAAGATATATATCGAATTCTTGATGGGCAATACCATCCTTGCCCCTCGATGATTCGTGTTATCATCAACCACTTTATTGCCTTCCGTTCAACACAAACTTGTTCGTGTTTTGTGTTATACCTTGAGATCCTTGCTACCTTGCAACTGTTCTTCTTTACCTTGGAAGTATTACCATCTTTTATGTCAAGAATGTCGTGAGAGTTTCACCACCTCTTATGAAATTCTTGATACGGTGATGCTTCTCGCCGTCACCATTCTAACATTGAACGTGCAACCCAACCCATATTTCGGGTGCACCTTTCAACCAATGTTTAATTATGTATTTTTTTTTCCTCCAGCATACATCGTTATATCGTTTGACATGATAGCTGTTACCTCCTTGATCACATAATTGTGGAGATCTATCTTTTTGGAAACCTCGAGGAATTGTCGCTGATTCCATCAGCCACCTCCTCATCCTCTCGTTGGGTTACTGATCAACTCTTGTTTCGAACTCGCTTCCATAGTGCATTTCCCGAGAATCTTACAATGTCGTCTCCTCAATTTGTTTTGCACCTTTTTCTTCTCAGGCATCCTGAGTCTGAGGTACCCTAACACCGTTCAGATCTGAATCTCAGTCAGATATGATGGTTGGAACATATTTCCAAGAGTTATAACATTGGTCTTTATATGACCCGGTAAAATGATGTCATGACCAGCACACCTGGCCGGAGGACCTGTTGTTATAGTTTCCTTTTTAGCAAGCTTAGCGATTCTTCCATGGGGAAATCGTAAGACTTATTTTATAAGTTGTTCCTGATGGATCCTTTGTGTATCCAAAGCCCGACCTTTGCTGGAAGACCATGTCAATGCTATCTCGAAGCATGTCTATGGTACTCCAATTTTCAACAAGAACATTTAAAGCCCATTGTTAAATGTTTCTTGTTCAATTATCCAAACACCGATGTATGGGTATTGTCCTGAAATTTCTCTCCCCTTACCTAAAGAGTTTTCTACATTATATCCTGTCATGGATATCATGCTCTGCTTGTCCTTGGGAAGGTTATACCCTTGAAATATGTGTTTAAACACATTTTCCTTTCCATTGTTCGGTTTAATTTGATAATCATATTTTTCTTTCCATTGTTTGGTTTAACCTTTCTTGTGATCTATATGATCTAAGCAGTAATATTCTCCTGCTTATGTAAACACCTCGGTGTGCGATTCTGTCAGCAAGACCCTGTTACTTTTGTTGATGGCATTCTGGTAACCACCGATGGACGAGAACTTTGCCTATTGGTCCGCCTCGTTTCAACGAGCAGGAAAGTGGTTCTCTTCATCCCTCGCCCTTGGTACCAACGTTGTTGCCAACATAATTGATAGGCTATCCTCTGACATGCCTTGTTATCATGACTGTGCAAAATATCACCGCCCTTTCTACTTTTAACCCACATGCTGGGTCCGTAACCCACACGTCCCAGGATCAAAACCTGACTGTCCTGTATACCCCTATCTTCAAAGTTATTCCTCATGATTGGCTTCGTATGAAGATCACCAGCCACCTTACTAGAGATGATCTAATCTGGTATCAGACACGATACTTATTTTCGTTGCTTTGGACCCCTTTCACACTTTGTTCAGGCATCGAACGATTGCCTACCCGCTCGAAACATCTCATGGTACTTACTTACTCTGCTCTCGATATTGTCTTAAGTTTCCATTCGAGAGTTACTTTCCGCCACCATCCCCGATGTTATCAACCAGATAGTCGACCTTTCAGAGGTCCGTTTTTCCGCAGATACCCCTTGTCCTTCATACGTACAATGAAGACTCCGAAGGAAGGACGACGACTTCATCATGATGACCTGAAGCCGAGGTATGAAGACATCAACATTATGGATCGACCTCTTCGAGAAGAGCAACCAAGACCGAGAAGATCCGTTAGAATTTCACAACCACAAATTTCCCCCTTACACCACCTCTTAAATCTCGGGACGAGATTTCTTGTAGTGGAGGAGAACTGTGACGCCCGGATAATCAAGCTACAGTAACCTCTACTAATGATGCCACGTCACCTCGATTACTGTTGCTAATCTCGCGTTAGTTTGAAAACTATTCAAAATTCAAATTCAAAAATATGGCAAACAACAAAAGGTTTCAAATATTAAAACTAGAATGTTCGCAGTGAGCCAAATAATTCATAAGTAATGTTGGTGGGTAAACCAAGTCATTATAAAAAGTTTAAATGCACTTAACTAAATAAAATAGTAGCAAAAACAATTATTTGAATGCTATTAAATTAATAAACAAATGTTAAACTAGCTTATTAGTCACAAACTTTTTAGGGTAGTGAGTTATTTTGAAACATTATTTTAGGAGTTATCATATTTTACTAAACTAAAAATAATGTGTATCTAGGATAAAACAGAAAATAAAAATAATAAAACAGTAAAGAAAAACAAAACAAAACCAAAAGAAAGTAAAAGGAAAAGCCCTTCCCCCCTTACTGGGCTTCAGCCCAGCTGGACACTGGGCTAGCCGGGCCGGCCCAGCCGGCGCCCCACTTCCCCCTCCATATCCCCCACCCGGGGGAAAACCTAACCCCCGTCTCCCACTCCCCCACCCACGTTCGCCCCCTCCCCTGATCCCGATCTGGATCAGGGCATCACCCGACGCCGCCCCCCGCCACTCGATGCCATCGCCGGAGCTCCTCGTCT
>NC_057813.1:8236634-8253953 GCF_018294505.1 Triticum aestivum
TTGGACTGCGTTAACGCAACTTCCTTTGTAATGGAGGTTGCTAGGTCTGCTCACCGGCCGCGTACGCAACGTGCAGGTGTGCTCAGGGCGATGGGCCCAGACCCCTGCGCGCTTAGGTTTAGACCGGCGTGCTGGCCTCTCTGTTGAGCCTAGGTGGGGCTGCGACGTGTTGATCTTCCGAGGCCGGGCATGACCCAGGAAAGTGTGTCCGGCCAAATGGGATCGAGCGTGTTGGGCTATGTGGTGCACCCCTGCAGGGAAGTTTAATCTATTCGAATAGCCGTGATCTTCGGTAACAGGATGACTTGGAGTTGTACCTTGACCTTATGACAACTAGAACCGGATACTTAATAAAACACACCCTTCCAAGTGCCAGATACAACCGGTGGTCGCTCTACCTCAGGGATATGAGGAGGGGATCGCCGGGTAGGATTATGCTATGAGATGTTATTGGGAGATGCTACTTGGAGGACTTCAATCTACTCTCTTATACTTGATGCAAGACGAAGGTGACCAGAAGCGTAGTCTTCGACAGGACTAGCTATCCCCCTCTTATTCTGGCATTCTGCAGTTCAGTCCACTGATATGGCCTCCTTACACATATACCCATGCATATGTAGTGTAGTTCCTTGCTTGCGAGTACTTTGGATGAGTACTCACGGTTGCTTTCTTCCCCCTTTTCCCCCTTTCCTTTCTTTCTGGTTGTCGCAACCAGATGCTGGAACCCAGGAGCCAGACGCCACCGTCGACGACGACCCCTACTACACCGGAGGTGCCTACTACTACGTGCTGCCCGCTGACGACGACCTGGAGTAGTTAGGAGGATCCCAGGCAGGAGGCCTGCGCCTCTTTCGATCTGTATCCCAGTTTGTGCTAGCCTTCTTAAGGCAAACTTGTTTAACTTATGTCTGTACTCAGATATTGTTGCTTCCGCTGACTCGTCTATGATCGAGCACTTGTATTCGAGCCCTCGAGGCCCCTGGCTTGTATTATGATGCTTGTATGACTTATTTTATTTGTAGAGTTGTGTTGTGATATCTTCCCGTGAGTCCCTGATCTTGATCGTACACATTTGCGTGCATGATTAGTGTACGATTAAATCGGGGGCGTCACAAATCCATAGATGGATTGCTGGAGCTTGCACACTTTGTTAGCATCTTTATGAAAATGCAACTAATCCCGAGGTGTTTTTGGTAATTCATAACAACATATAGCTCATTGAACTAATATTCATTCAAGTTAAATATTTCAGAAAGTTAAATGATTGGCATGTCATGGATTAGAGATGTGGACCCCTCAAAATTCTAAGGACAAAGATTGGCAAAAACTCAAGACTCTTCATTTTCATTTTAGTGGTCCAAGATCACATTGAGTCCATAGGAAATCCAATACTATTAAAAGGGGATGAGGTGTTGCTTAATGGTCTTCTACTTGCTCAAAGTGCTTAGTGATATTGCTCCAAAACCCTCAACCACTTTCTCATCTCCACATACTCCACATATGTCCAAAAACCGGATATTTGAATGCAGAAAGGATTGGATTATTATTGTTGTAAAAGAGAAAAAAAATAATGTGTACTTCCTGTTGATTGGTGACAAAAGTTAAAAAACAAAGGATATTAACCATTCTTTTCTCTCATTCTGTTTCTAGAACCATCTAATGCCACCCAACACATCTTCTGCTGGCCGCGACATGGCCTAGGAGGCATGCACCTTTACCTTTTTCTGGTAAAGATGACGTGATGGTTCTAGAACACATTGGAGACAGCTAGCTAGCTGTTGGATACTTTTCATGCAAATCCCGACACTCTCAAGAGTTAGATTGAGGATACCAACGATTAGCATTGATGGTTTTGTGGCATGCGGGAGGGTTGATGCCTGCAGGCGGTGATATTTTCATTTCCTCCTTCTCTAGATGTTATGTATTTATGTATTCAAGGACCATATTGAAGCATTTTTCATGTTTCGATATGGTGGTAGGTGCTAGCAAATTCAAGGACCAAATGTGTAATTTTCTCTGTTTGGACTCGAAAAGGAGGTATTGGATAAGCAAAAGGAAGGCAACCCCATTGAAAGGGGCCTGCAAATCGCTGGTCTTTGTGTGCTCTGTTCTTAGCCGTGCTGTGCATGTAACGTGTTTGTTGATTTGTCTAGCCTGAGAATCGAGTCCTATTGTTGTGGACCTGATAGTTAATACCAACTATTATTATAGTGTTGTGGGATACTATAAGTCTATAACCTGAGAACAATATAATGTGCAGAAACTAGTGTTCTTACGGTGTCGTGGGATACCATATCCTGAATTCTGTTCACATGTTATCCTGAATATGTGTTTATTAATTCATTTTCTGCTGATGGACTGAAACCTGAAAAGGTACAGCTAATGTCGAGTGCTAAATTAACTGCAAGAACCACCACACCCGTCATTGCTGACACCTAAAAGAAAAGCACCAATTTTCACAGAGTTTCTTAAGTTCAGAACCACATGGGCCGGGTTCACAATTCAAAATGAATCAATTTCAGCTAGCAGAATCACAAGAGCTACTGGGGATTTCCTAAGCCTATATCTCAATGCAAAATGCAGTTCTGAGTTCTCATGTCATCGTGTCCGAGGCGGCGACACTTCTGAAGAGGTGGACTGACAGGGCGACGGCAGGGAGTCCTGCTCTTGTCCTTTTCTACTCTGCACCGACATCCGGGTACCGCAGCTCGACGTTGGCTGAATTAGAACAGAAAGTGAGGAAGTCAGGCATCATGTCACAGGTAACACGACCACTGGAAAAGACTAATAACTTGAATATCACTGTTTTGCAGAGCTAACAAAGAAGACTGGTTATGCACAAAACCTGAAAAACAACAATATAATGTGCAGGAACTAGCTTTTATGGAACACTATAGTATACAACCTGAATTTGGTTCAAAAACATTTACAATATGCTAAATCAAACAGAAATCGGTTTCTTATCTAAGACGCTAAAAGCATGACTTGACAAATTGACGCTAAAACCATTTACAATATGCTAAATCAAACAGAAAGCGAAACTAAATTATCTTTATCAAAGACCATATGAAACCAATAATTCCTATATCAAGGTTTAGTGTGAATATGTGCCTTATGTAATGATTTTCTCCCCAATAACCAACTAGCTTCAGATCACGTTTTGTAAACACCTACTGTTTCCTTTAGTGTCTCTCTGAAGAAATCTGAACATTACTTTCCATTTAACTTCTAGTACTTTCAAGTAGTGCTGTGGGATACATCTTGAATTTTGTTCACACCTTACTCAAAACAATTAGAAATCAGTGTCTTCTCTGTAAAGCTAAACTAGGATGATTGAACCAGAGTTGGGTTTTCAAATCATGGACAGTTCAAAACCAATAATTTCCAAATCAAGGCTGAGTGTGAATATGTGTTTATTTTTTTTCTCCCACCAACTAATTAGCTTCAGACCACTTTATAGCATTCAATACTTGTACTTATATCAAACACAACAGTTCAAACAAACTCCCAAGTCTTAACTGAACCAGAGTAGCAGCAGTTTCAGTAAACTGTTTTTGGGATTAATTAACAGTTTCATCACACAAGCTGAATAGCACTCCATCAAAACAAAATCATAGATGCATCGACCAGTAGGAAGCTGGGGACATAGAGATGACAGATGAGTAGGCCTCTCACCTGGGACGACGACGATGTAAAGGGTCCGCGTGCCGCGGGGTAGGTTGACGACGAGTGGGGTAGGCCGCCCGTTAGTGCCCGCCTGGACGCACATGACGAGGTCGCCCATGCCGATGCCTATCTCGCTGGCCAGCTCGCTCCTCAGGCGGAACACAGACCTCCCCTTGAACCCCAACGCAGCCCAGAAGGCGGGGCCCCCATCGGCGCCCGCCGAAGCGTACACGACCCACCGCCGCGGCAACAGGACGTCGAGGCCTCCGGCGAGGGGGAGCTGCAGTTGAGTCTCGTTGTCAGGGTGCAAAGCGGAAATGCCAAGTTGCGAACAGAGATGCAAGACGTCAAGAAACGCAAATTTTGCAAGATGCCAAGAACAGAACCATGAATTGCTCCCCGCGGTTGGGTTCGGAACTTCGGATGCCAAGAACAGAACCAAATTCGCGCAAATTCGGGAAGAATCAAGAAGCGGGCTTACCTCAGGAATGCCCTCCCTGGCGGGGATGCGCTCCACGACCCAGTGCGTCATCGTGCTGACGGTGTCGAAGTCGTCGACGCTGGCGCCGTTGTTCCAGGGGAGGTACTTCCCGTTGGCGCGGAGGAAGCGGCCGCTGGCGTGGCGGAGCAGGATGTAGTCCCCGGTCCCGAACCTGACGGGCTGCCACCTGACATCCTCCTCCTCCCGTTCCTCGTAGTCGCGCTGCTCGACGCGGCGCCCGGAGTGGCCTAGCGGCGCCGGTGCGTCCATGGCCGTCAGGTAGCCGCCGTAGGCGGCGCTGTGGAGGAGCACGTACTGGAAACCGTCATCGCCTTGGAACAGGTGCACCGCCCACGCCGCGTTCATCGACGCCCGGTGCCGGCGGAGGGAGACGCCACGGCCGTCCTTGTCGGCGTGCAGGTACATGCCGTGCTCGCGGCTCCGCAGTCGGACGTGGTGGCCGTCCTGGAACTGCTCCATCTGTCGCCGGCGCTGGACCACTCGAGAGCAGAGGCGGTGGGCGCTGCGCGGTGGAGGTGGGGATGATGGGTTCTTGGTTTCTTGGAGCTCCGGCGAGGGGCAGAAGCGAAAGCTGTTGGTTGTAACGGTTACGTTCGGGCGCCAAGGCGGGGGAGTATTTCAAGGAAGGTGCGAGCTATATGGGCCTGTGGGTGATTTTCTCGGCACAGCCCACGTTCCTGAGCGCCTCCTGCACAGGCCCACACGACCTGTTTCCTTCCCAAAACAACAAGAGTATACCCCTAAAAAAAACACAACAAGAGTATAGGAGTTGTCAAACCTCACCCAATTTGATATAAAATGATGAGAAAACTCTCTTACAAAGAATAAAAAACTACAAGAGTATAAGAATAGTCATACCTCACTAAGAAGCAACCGAAACTACTGACTAAAAATGAAACCGTGCCTTCTTAGAAAACCACTGGAAATCATAGCATTGAACATACCAAGCTGTCATCGGAGAAGGCCGGCTACCCTCTCGCTTCAGTCCATGGAGCTTCGATCCTGCTTGTGGACGGTGAGGGGTGATAATGATGACAACAAAGTCACATGTACAATGTGGGAGGCAAGCAAGATTGTCCCACACCAAAGTCGAAGGAGCTTCAAGTTAGGATCCAAGTTTATCGCCGATGTCAACGCGACACGACTGGAAGATATCTGAGCTCCACGCCGCCGCCTCTAAGAGAGTGACAACTCTACATGACATTTTCGATTTTCCTAAACTGAACAGATGACACAAACAAAAAAGCAAGAGTATAAAATGCTCTGTATTGTTAGCTCTCAGAAGTTGTTGTCATGCTGACTGTTGCTGATTGATATCCTGACTTCATGGCATCGGTCATAATTGAGACCCAGAAATGAATCTTGAACTTTTTTGATAACAAAACATTTTATGAAAATTAAAGACAGTTCACTAACAACAATGTGCAAGACCACACATGAAGGGAGCAGGACAAGCTGAACGATCGTCCCCTACACCTAGGTAGCTAAATAGCCCATTTATAAGCATTTGGGTCAGTCAATTTCGCTAGAGGTCGGGGGCGGCAACTGGTGGCCCGGCCGGTGGTACATGAGGTGGTCAGAGGAGGAAGATGAGCCGGGGGTTGAACAAGACGATCTCGCTGTTGATTTTGCATCCGACGGTCCAAAATGATCGGCTGACCCAAAATCAGTTTTCATTGACTATTAGCCACGCCCATTCTATTATTCTCTCTTCCTATCTTGAAGCTCCTTTGCACCAGATCCATGTGTGAACTGAAAAACCAACGAAGATGAATCTTGTTGTCCAAATCCCTGGGAATATGGCTAGATTTCCTTTTGCTGCCGCTTCTGCGAGGACATGGCCATCTGTCAAGAAATTTGGCTCCTTTAACTTTGCTGCTAGCTCAGCCTACAAGGGAAAAGCCACCATGGAAGTTGCCTTTACTAAGAAGGCAAGCTTGGTGTCGCCGTTGTTGCACTACATGAAAACTCCAAGGACAGCTTTACTCTTTCAACTTGAAAAGGAACAGACAAAGCAGATGTATCTTTCCAAGCTACATCTGCAAAATTATTAGGCCCTTTAGTAATCTTTCATTTGTCAAAAGAAGAGGTGATCATAGCAGTCTTTTAGCTACATTGATTTGTCTTGTATCTCAACGTCATTCTTCTATCTAATGTCATGGTACTTCGTCAGCATTAAGAACAATCATTGTATATGAGACCTGCAAGGGAGTACTCCCTCCGTAAAGAAATATAAGAGCGTTTAGATCATTAAAGTAGTGATCTAAACGCTCTTATATTTCTTACAGAGGGAGTACATTGTTTCCTGTTAAAAAGAAGGCCATTTCATGCCTTCCACATAGACAAGAGAATATTGAAGGTTATGGATACAGAGTACTCTTTTCTCGAATACGCAAATCTTGCGTATCATTGCATTGATAGAAGGAATAGAATGAGTACAGATAGAGGTACGACACATGACACGAACGCAGACATGCGTGAACATGGTGCCCGAAGCAGAAAGATGAGGGATGCTCGGCCCGAACAAAGGATACATCACAGCTAAAACCTACCAAGCCCGAACCAAGAACGACAACGCCGAACCAACAAGAGCACCAACATCTCGAGAACCAAAACCAGGGACACCCCGAGCGAGCAAGATGGCGCCTTTAAGAAGGAGCACGACGCTGAGATGTCGTCGCCATTTGGTCCGGAGGAAGCAGACCTAGGGTTTCCCCTGAGCTCGAAGAGGGGAGCAGCCGAGAGCCTTGACAGCGCCTCCAAGAAGGAAACGATATATGCAGACGCCGCCACTGCCAGCATCGGTAAGTCGAGCAGAGATTTCACCCTGGCCTGAGGCTGAGCAATCCCATAGCCACCGTATCTGGAGACGAGGATGAGGAAGCCAACATCGGTCGGAGCCACCACGTCGGAAGGGGGTTGGCGGGGCTGCAGCTGCCGTTGGAGGGTGGCACCACCTCCGAATCCACGAGCACTGGATGTGGCAAAAGTGGAGGCTTTGAGGCGTACAACGTAGGGCAGGCGGCGAAGCGAACCACGAGGGGGTTGGGCGACGGCGAACGGCAACGCCGGCAAGCAAGGACTGGAGGGACGCAGATCCTAGCTACCGTGGCCATAGCCGTCGGGACGTCGGGGAGCCAGGCGAGCTGGAAGGCACGCAACTGCTGGGTCGCCGAGGCCGGAGCCGCCCGACAGAGGACGCCGGTTGCCAAGGACACCAGAGGCACGCGGGTCCAAGGTCGTCGGGGCCAGAGCTGCGCCAGCAAGTACCCGCCTTGAGGGCTTCATGACTGCCAGTAGCAGTCTAGCACAGTAGACTCGTCGCCACCGCGAGAGCCGTCGCCATGGCTCGGGGGAGAGGACGGGTCGCCGGTCGCCGACCGGCAGAGACGTGCAGCAGCTGGGAGGTGCGCGCACGCGCAGGAGCTCCTTGACGCGGGGTGGGCGGAGGAGCGTGCAGGGGACGGATCTGCCCCGCCGCCGTCTTCCCGAGGCGCGGCACGACCTTGCTGGCCGGCCCCCTGGCAGCAGCGCGGCAGAATCGGGAGGAGAGATGAGCGTCCTGCGGCGGCGGCGGATCTGGGGCAGGGCGTGGTGGGGAGACGTGAGTGGAGGAGGGGGAGAACGGAATAGCCCCGCCGCCGCCATCCCGGGGCGCGACGCGGCTTCGCCGGCTGGCCCTCTGGCGGCGGCGCAACGGGGACGAGTGGAGGGGGGCTTCCAGCGGCGGCGGATGCGGTTTCCCCCGAGTCGCAAGGGAGGACGACGTGGGGGCGGGCGTATCAATATAAAAGCTTGCCGCTACAGAGTACTACCTCCGTCTAGGTGAATAAGTCATTCGCGTAGTTCTAGGTCATTGATTTGAGCAATTAAATATGTGTTACATGTTATGAAAAGTACATCACTAGATTTCTACAAAGATGTAGTTTCTAAATATATATTTTTTGTCACATATAATACATATTTAGGTAGTTAAATCGTCAAATCTAGAACTACGCGAATGACTTATTCACCGAGACGGAGGTAGTACTCAGTTCTGTGGATATTCATCATGTGATTAATTAAGGTTCCTTTCACTCAAAAAAAATCAAGATTAATTGCACCTTGCATTTGCTTTATTCCTTGCTGAATGAGCCCTTGAACACACACACATATATATAGTCCTAAGAGCATCTCCAACAGCCACGCTATAGCGCCGCGCGCAAAAAACCTGTTTAGCGCGCGCGCTGCGGCATGTTTTGCACGCCTGCCTACGCTGGCTCCAGCAGCCGCGCCATAATGCAACGCGCGCGCGTCGCTCCAGCAGCCGCGCCATAATGCAGCGCGCGCGCCGGGCATTTTGCATATATGGATATATGGATATTTTGGACAAAAATGAACATATAAAAATTTGACACAAACAAGTTGATGAAAAAAAGTTCATGCCCACAAGTTCATCAAAATCATGCCCACAAGTTCATCCAACCAAGTTCAAATGCAAACTAAAAGTTCAAGACATGAAGACACATCAATCTTCATCTTCCTCTTCTTCGTCTTCGTCCTCATCTTCCGAAGACGACTCTTCCGCCTCCGAAGCTTTTTCCCCCTCGCTATGCCGGAGCCGTCCACCGCCTTGTTCTTCTTTGCGGATGTTTTGCCTTTCTTCGTCCGCGCCGCATTGGGTACTTTCTTCGATGGTGCGGCGGCGGCGCGGGATGGCGCCGGCGCGACGCCACCCGGCGCCGGCGCCATAGTCATCCGCGGCGGCAAGAAGAGGCTGCGCGCGAGGCCGACGCTCGGCGGAGCTCCGGCGGCGGCGACGCCCGCGCTCGCCGCGCTAGGGTTTCCGGTGGCGGCGGCGGCGGCGGATGCGGGGGGGTCGCGGATGTACAGCGGGGTGAGCGGGGCGCCGGTGTGCGCGTCCATGGCAGGGGGCAGGACGCCGGCGCCGGCGCGTGCGGGGCGTAGGACAAGGAGAGGGCGAGAGTGCGGGCGCGAGCGCTTGAGTGTGCCGCGCGCTGTAGCTGGCGCTCCAAATACACCGCGCGTATAAACGGTTTTGACCGCGCGCCCAACCCGGTATCGCGCGCGCGCCGTTTTTGCGCGCCCGCTGAAGCGAGCCGCCGCGTAGCGCGCGCGCTAAAATGGCATTTTTTGCAGCGCGGCGTTCGTTTAGCGCGGCTGTTGGAGATGCTCTAAACGAAGAAGCAAAGCACGCTGCATGCATGAAGTGACAAGAGAAGAACAAATGAATATCAGATGATCTATGCATTGATGATCTATGCGAGGCGAAGAAGCCACACCTGCAGCATTGATGATCTATGCGAGGCGAAGCTTTTGTCTAGCCTGCTTCGTTCTCCCCACCGCTGGTTTTCTGAAGTAAGCGGGAGTAAACTCCGGATAAGTTTCGAGCTCCACCTTGACGTCCTTTATACCCAACCGTTTAAGGTCTTCTTTGATCCGCGGGACTCCGCAGAATGAGAAAAGCACAACAATAAGGTAGGGTTGTATGTTCTGTGGAGCAGGATGCTTGATTCATAGGAATCGGAAAATCACACGATTCTTGAAAAAATGTTTGAAATCCAATATGGTTCGTAGGAGAATCTAAATTCAAGTGTCTGCCAATCCACAAGGAAATGCACTGGGTGAATTGCAGAAAACCACCCCATTAACACAAAGGTTTGCAGAAAACACCGGTTTACGAATTTGTGACAAAAACCACTAATTCTTGGTCTAATCTTTTGCAAAAAATACTAAACAGTCTTTTTCATCATTTTAAGCACGATTATGACATGTGGGACCCACATTTGATAGGTTCACAATAAACGACATAGACTTGTCCCTTTCCAAAAACAAACCCCTCCTTTCCAGAAACAAATCCCCCGCCCCTACCCTGATCCAATTGGGATTGGCCGTTCTCGCAGACCTCGCCGTCGTTCCCGCAGGCCCCCGCCGCCGGCCAACTGCACCGGTGCTCGTCGCCTCCTTTATGCTGGTTGCAGTGCCGGAGCAAGTTGCAGCAGCGGCGCACAGCAAGGGCGCAAGCAACGGCGGCGACGCGCAGACTGAAGCGAGCAGCGCGGTGGCGCGCAGCACCGGATCGAGCGGCGATGGCGGCGCGTATCACTGGAGCAAGCAGATGTGCGGCGGCTCCAAATTTCTGCAATTTCATGTAGTTGCACTAGTGGCGCGTATCAAACACAGGTTTTCTGCAAACTACGTGTCGATATGATGGTTTTCTGCAATTCGCCTAAATGCACTAGTGGCTATGGAAATTTTCTTTTTCAACTATGAATCTTGCATAAAATTAGATTATAGCCGACGGCGCCTTCTAGAATCTCCAGCCCCAAATTGATTTGGGTACCCACAAGCAAATTAAAGGAAAACCAACGACCACATGGCCTCTTGCGGTTCAATATGGCACCCGCAGGGTTCGGGTGCGGGTAATGCTCGCCCAAACCCGCACCCATACCAATTTTTTTTGCCCAAACCCGCACTCGTACCTACACCTCGGGTTTCATATTGTTCTCATACCCATACCCGGTCGGGTGCTGGTAATACCCACGGGTAAAAATATCCATATCGGTCACCTTTTAATTTACATTTTACCATGTATAATTTTAGCATTTCATAATTTAAAAAAATCAACACGTATATTTAGCATTTTAGCACATATACCACATTTCAGCATTCAATACATATATTTCAGCATTAAACATTTATGTTTCAGCAATTCAGCACATATACACAACACTAAAGCATTTCAACATATATATTTCAGCATTTCAAGTACTAATATGCGGGTAGGCGGGTGCACGGGTATGGGTATTGCCTTTCCATACCCATACCCGGCTTACCCGATGGGTACAATTTTTTTTCCGTTTGCAAACTCATGGGTATTTAACTTTCCCAAACCCTTTTGCCTAACTAGGCAATTGCCCGTGCGCTGCCACGGGAATATAGATACAATAGCTCAAACGAATAATCTATTTAGCTCCGAGTTACCGCACATGAAAATGCATGTTATCAATCATTCTATGCAAATTTTACATTTGGCTCGTCATGAAAGAAATAACATCATCAACCCTTCTATGAAATTGTACTCACACAAATATTGTCCCAAATAATATTCTTAAATCACATACATGCCCACAGTGACTGTTATTGGTGATGATGCACAAGCATGGCCTCATTGTGTTCAATGATCATGCAAATACAAAATACACCTATAGACTAAATAATAAACTCTTCCGGAGAAAACAATGGAAAGACATTGCATCACAAGTTGAAATTAAGAAACTTGTGAAAACAAATAACCAACTCACATTCATATTGCAGAGAATATGTCCATCGCCATATTTTGCTTGTTTGCGGACATGCTAGGTTCAACAACGGCCATTTTTTCTTTATATTTCTACGTTACTATTACACGCAACTCATACAAATATTCTTCGGGTTACATTGATCAAGGGGCGCTTCATCTTTTCGAACATAACAAATGATGTCTAATAAGAAAGATGCCATTCAGTCAATCTTTTGCGGTCCATTGTGAAGTTTGAGAGATTCCTCTCTTGATGGTTGCTCTGTACATCTTCTGTCCCAGTTTTATTAATTTTTATCACATGCAAAATTTCCATCCATGAACGGGAATCAAAATATTCATGAATAACTTGTTCGACCATTTCCTTGCCGGTATCATTGTATAGTATCCGATAAGTAATGTTCTGTGTGAACTCATATGGACAACTAACTATAAGGCCGGCCGCAAATAGAGGAATAATCAAACTTCACAATAAAATTGAGTTTTGTAAAATAGGTAAGTTCACTTGCAGAGGACTAAAAGGAAATTACCAAAATTTATATATGTAACCAAGGACGGTATTATAATCAAACGAAGTCAGAGGATGATACAATGCATCAAACTAATTTACAATTAGGTTATATTAATGTGGAGTAAAGGTCAAGATCACAAAGTAGATATGCCATAGGTTATGGTATAAAAAACACGACTAATAACTGAAGTGATTAAAAACATGCCATAGATTGTTCTTATAAACCTAAAAAAACTGAGAAGTATTGTGCATGGAATATTAATAAATAGTGAGAAGGGTGATGTTCTATGGAATATCTGAACGACCCAACTGTAATACTACATGTCTAGATTGTATGTTTGGTTAGAGAGAGTTCAGACAGTATATATATATATACGGGCAAAAATGTGGGATTACAAATATATTACATAATGCTAGTCTTCCAAGGATAATGAGTCCCTTCTAGATCGCAAATAATTCATGTTTTCTTAAACACGAACAGAATATAGCTAAGATAAATCAGTGTGTATTGAGCGTCTGCTTTTCAGGAGAAATATGACAAATATATTCATGGGAGCAAGTAAAGTACTTAACTGCATCATGCATGTTAGCTTGCCATCAGGGCATTGCCCCTTGAAGATCCCTGTAACTATATCAAGGAAAAAATACATCAGATATGGCAATGAAGCAGACAAGAAAAATGACTGAAAATTATAAACATGAAAGCATTTATAAATCACTCGCCCCCGCCTCCTTGTAGCAGTTGACCATCATCGAGTCGTTTGCCTGGAGCGTGTGGTCTGGCCAACCTCCATCCTTCGGAAAAGATGCACGGCCTCCCGCGACATCTTCCTGCTTCCAGTCTCCCGGTGACTCGATGATGAAAAAGGCTTGGTGATGGTTCTACGCTGGAATGGAGAAGGGCAGGAGGCTTGTGGGGAGGCCCGGTTCGGCAGTGATGGTCAGGCGATGACGTCGAGAAAAGGGCTCGGCGGCAGCACTCAACGTAGGTGCGCAAAGGAGACACGGATCTGGGCCTGGAGTGTGTGGCATAGAGCCGTAGACTTGAGGCGAGTACTTGACAACGCAATGATCTTCCCTGGTCATGGTGCTGCGGCCTCTTCTAGAGAGGGTGGAGGTCTCCCGGCGCGGTGCAAGCAGGATCCCAGCGGCGGCGCATGTAGGGTCTTGCGTGTCCTAGCGCGGCAGGCACAGAATCATGGGATGAATAAGAATAAATCTGCAAAGGAAGGGAGACATATATATAGAGAAAAATGAATAAGCAGAAAAGGAAGAAAATAAACCAATATAAGGAAGAGAAGAATATGTACGTGATTGGCCTGAATTGATTGCATTATGCGTTGGCAAATAAGAGATTGATTACCATATGAGAATTGATTGTATTACCAAAGATTGATCCTTTACCAAAGATTGATCCTGGTTTGTTCGGCCAGATCAAAACCAATTTAGATAGAAAATCATGAGGGGGAGAAAATCGGTGGAGATCAAGGTGGGGATAGCACACAGAGGGATGGACATAAGGGTGGGACAACGTAAGATGGGAGAGGAACCTTACGTTTTTTTAAGGTAATATAAATAGTAGAGATGGGAGAAAAAAGGAGATTGATTGAAAGAAGAAAGGATATTGATCACCGTCATTGAGAAGATATTTGTTACCATACATGAATTGATTGCGTTTGTATTTTTTTCTACGAAATGATTGTGTCTGTATTAATTGCGTTTGTATTACCAATTAAAAGATTGGTTTCCATACATGATTTCTGTGATTCCAAAGATAGATTGGAAAACCGGTAAATAGGGAAACCAGGAGGGAGAAAACCGGTGGAGGGAGGGAGAAAATTGATGGAGGGGTGGGGAGTCGTACGAGGAGAGGCATGACGAAAGGTGGGGCGATGTAAGAGGGAAAACGGAACCTTACCGTTCTTTTAGGTAGTAGAGATAAGGTTTTTACCCGCCGGGTTCGGGGGTAGCGGTACCCATTACCATTGACTTGCAGTAAGCTATCTCAAAAAGAAAAACAAGCAGGAGAGAACACGTCTAGAGGTAGGAGTAGGACTACAAATGTCAAGTGTTGGTGGACTGAGAATTGCGTAGGTACAATTGAGTCATTATTGACTGATCTAGCCCCTCCAAATATTTACGATAGTCATCTTTCATATTGGACAAACCAATTCCTTTCGCAGACCGTGTATGTTTGCAGCAGCAGCAGCACCACCACCTCTCCATCCAACTCATCGAGCCATCCCCACAGCCACACGCCGAGGACAGCCTGTGCTTCCAGAGCTCGCGGTCGTGGTCGGCGACGAGTCGCCTCAGCTCGGCGCAGGTGCTTGCCACCCTCAAGAGGTCCAGACCGTCAACGAGCCTCGCCAGGATTTCCAGCATGATGTCGCCGGGGAGCAGGAGCAGCACCAAGGCATTCGCACGGCGCAGGTCGACGAGGGCACCCCGGCACAGCTTCCCGTGAGCTCCCTCCAGAGCGCGGCCAGCCCGCCACCGCAGGCGCCATGGCTGGTCAGCGCCCGCGCGGTGTCGTCCAGACCGCCGGAGAGGAGCGGCGCCGCGGCGCGCGCGTCCACGCACGCCCAGTGCAGGCCTGGCCCTCGGCCTTGGTCGGATCTGACGCGCACGTAGAAGACAACGCGCATCCCGTGCGCGCTTATCCTCAGCACGACCGCGTCCCGCAGGCCCAGCGCGGTGTACCGGAGGGAGAGCGTCGAGGCCGTCGCGCCCACCCGCCTCGGAACCCGGCCGGACTTCGGGGGGACGGTATGTGTGTGGGACACGAAGCCCGTGTCGAGGAAGGCGGCGTGGACGATGACTATGAGGCGGCCGAGGAGGCGCTCGGCCTCCCACCGGCCGGCGTCGATTACCCTATGAAGGGGCGAGATCTCTGTCATGGCTAGGACGTGATTGCTCGATGAATCACTCGAAGATGGAGATCGAGGTGTTGTGCGCTCGGTTTCTAAATCTTGGAAGGATGACGCACTACCGGAACAAGGTGCTACCCCGACGGCCAAAACAATGCCGACGGCCCCCGTCGGCTTCTTCGGAGCTATGCCGACAGCCTGGTTCTGGCCGTCGGCGTATCCTAGCCGTCGGGTTACACAGAGCTAAGCCGACGGCACCCGTCGGCATAGAATGGCCGTCGGCCTACCTGCAAGTGCGCCGACAGCTGTCGTCGGCTTACAACGGCCGTCGGTATACTCGTGGGCCCGATGACCCCGCTGGCTAACGTCGTCAGAGCTATGCCGACGGCCGAGACGGGGGCCGTCGGCATAGGTCCGCATGCCACGTCACCGATCCGGGCCGCACCGTTCAGAACATATGCCGACGGTTGCCGTCGGCATATCTGCCGCGTCAGTGATCCGCGGCACGCCGCCCGCCGCCTAAACCCTGGCCGTCTCTATGCCGACTGCTATGCCGTCGGCATAGTTAGATTTTTTTTTCATATATATATTTTTATGCTTTTTTATGTATTTTTTCGAGCACGTTAATAATGTGCGGTCATGTTCTTTTAAATATAGATCCTTATATTTTATTAAAATAAAAAACAGCTATGCCGACAGAAGTTTTGTGGCGGTTGCAAACGCCCGACACCCGTCTCCAGAGTGTGACCCCCCTCACGTCCGCAGTGTGCCCCCCTCATGGACGGCGCCGCCGGCGGCACCTAGAGGGGAAAACGGACGCGTTGGGTCTACACGGAGTGGATGTAGCTGTGGGTTTGGCCCGGATGTTGCTCCCGGGTGTCCCTACGGGCCGACCTGACACAACCGGGTGGAGAAGTCCACTGGTCAAAGCTCGTCCGTGGGAAGTCAAAAGGCTAGATCTCGTGGTCAACCGCTCCAGGGTTAGGCGGGACGGGGGCCCTAGGGGGGGGGTAGCAATGCCACCGGAGCATCGTACCAGACCCTCATACATGCGAGGTGGTGTTGTGGCATGTCCGAAGAGGCGACACGCATCTCCGGGGTGTGGCCCCTGTCAAGGACGGCGCCGCCGCCGGCACCTGGAGGGGGGAAACGGACGCGTCAGGTCTACACGGAGTGGATGTAGCTGTGGGTTTGGCCCGGATGTTGCTCCCGGGTGTCCCTATGGGCGGACCTGACACAACCGGGTGGAGAGGTCCACTCGTCAAAGCCCGTCCATGGGAAGTCAAAGGGCTAGATCTCGTGGTCAACCGCTCCTGGGTTAGGCGGGACGGGGGCCCTAGGGGGTAGCAATGCCACCGGAGCATCGCACCGGGCCCTTAGACATGCGGGGTGGTGTGGTGGCATGTCCGAAGAGGCGGCACGCGTCTCCGGGGCGTGGCCCCCCTCACGGACGGCGATGACACGGTAGTAGACGTTCTGCGGTAACGATGCGGCATGAATATTATTAAATACTCGGAGCGCGATAAAATCATTAGTTTTTTGCACGATGTGGGCACATGTGCTGTAGGAACGATGGTAATTTTTCATAATTTTTGGTGATGGAGAAGTATCCGAAAAATTCCCTCTACGCGGATTGCTCTTCGCGCGTCTACGACTGTGGCCGGCGGCCTCCGGGGGATAGCATGCCGCCAAATCTTGCGTAGGTGGCCTCACACAAGTCTGGAAGTGTTGTGCCAGTTGCAAACGCCCGGCACACATCTCCAGGGTGTGCCCCCCTCACGGACGGCGCCGCCGTCGGCACCTGGAGGGGGGAAACGGACGCGTCGGGTCTACACGGAGGGGATCTTGCTGTGGGTCTGGCCCGGATGTTGCTCCAAAGTGTTCCTATAGGCTGACCTAACACAACCGGGTGGGGAGGTCCACTGGTCAAAGCCCGTCCGTGCAAAGTCATAGGGCTAGATCCCTGGTCAAATGCTACAGGGTTAGGCGGGACGGGGGCCCTGGGGGGGGTGTTGGGGAACGTTGCAGAAAATAAAAATTTTCCTACGGTTTCACCAAGATCCATCTATGAGTTCATCTAGCAACGAGTGATTGGAGTGCATCTACATACCCTTGTAGATCGCGAGCGGAAGTGTTCAAGAGAACGGGGATGATGGAGTCGTACTCGCCGTGATCCAAATCACCGATGACCAAGTGCCGAACGGACAGCACCTCCGCGTTCAACACACGTACGGAGCGGATGACGTCTCCTCCTTCTTGATCCAGCAAGGGGGAAGGAGAGGTTGAGGAAGAAGGCTCCAACAGCAGCACGACGGCGTGGTGGTGGTGGAGAGGCAGTACTCCGGCAGGGCTTCGCCAAGCTCTTAACGGAGGAGGAGAGGTGTTGGGGAGGGGAGGGGCTGCACCTTGGATGTTGTGTGCAGCCCTCCCCTCGCCCCTCTATTTATAGGGGAAGGGGGAAGGGGGCCGG
>NC_057813.1:8254258-8262453 GCF_018294505.1 Triticum aestivum
CCCCCACTAGGGTTTCCCCCCCAACCCTAGGCGCATGGGCCCAAGGGGGGGGGGGGCGCCCAGCCCTCCAGGGGCTGGTTCCCTGCCCACTACGGCCCATGAGGCCCTCCGAGAGAGATGGCCCCTCCCGGTGGACCCCCGGAACCCCTCCGGTGGCCCCGGTACAATACTGATATGCCCCCGAAACTTTCCGGTGACCGTTTGACAACTTCCCATATATAAATCTTCACCTCCGGACCATTCTGGAACTCCTCGTGACGTCCGGGATCTCATCCGGGACTCCGAACAACATTCGGTAATCACATACAAGTCTTCCTAATAACTCTAGCATCACCGAACCATATGTGTGTAGACCCTACGGGTTCGGGAATCATGCAAACATGACCGAGATAGCTCTCCGGCCAATAACCAACAGCGGGATCTGGATACCCATGTTGGCTCCCACATGTTCCACGATGATCTCATCGGATGAACCATGATGTCGAGGATTTAAGCAACCCTGTATACAATTCCCTTTGTCAATCGGTACGTTACTTGCCCGAGATTCGATCGTCGGTATCCCAATACCTCGTTCAATCTCGTTACCGCAAGTCACTTTACTCGTACCGTAATGCATGATCCCGTGACCAAACACTTGGTCACTTTGAGCTCATTATGATGATGCATTACCGAGTGGGCCTAGAGATACCTCTCCGTCATACGGAGTGACAAATCGCAGTCTTGATCCGTATCAACCCAACAGACACTTTCGGAGATACCTGTAGTGCACCTTTATAGTCACCCAGTTACGTTGTGACGTTTGGTACACCCAAAGCACTCCTACGGTATCCGGGAGTTACACGATCTCATGGTCTAAGGAAAAGATACTTGACATTGGAAAAGCTCTAGCAAACGAACTACACGATCTTGTGCTATGCTTAGGATTGGGTCTTGTCCATCACATCATTCTCCTAATGATGTGATCCCGTTATCAACGACATCTAATGTCCATAGTCAGGAAACCATGACTATCTGTTGATCAACGAGCTAGTAAACTAGAGGCTTACTAGGGACATATTATGGTCTATGTATTCACACATGTATTACGATTTCCGAATAATACAATTATAGCATGAATAAAGACAATTATCATGAACAAGGAAATATAATAATAATATTTTATTATTGCCTCTAGGGCATATTTCCAACAGTCTCCCACTTGCACTAGAGTCAATAATCTAGTTACATTGTGATGAATCAAACACCCATAGAGTTCTGGTGTCGATCATGTTTTGCTCGCGAAAGAGGTTTAGTCAACGGATCTGCGACATTCAGATCCGTATGTACTTTGCAAATATCTATGTCTCCATCTTGAACATTTTCACGGATGGAGTTGAAACGACACTTGATGTGCCCGGTCTTCTTGTGAAACCTAGGCTCCTTGGCAAGGGCAATAGCTCTAGTGTTGTCACAGAAGAGTTTGATCGGCCCCGACGCATTGGGTATGACTCCTAGGTCGGTGATGAACTCCTTCACCCAAATTGCTTCATGCGCTACCTCCGAGGCTGCCATGTACTCCGCTTCACATGTAGATCCCGCCACGACGCTCTGCTTGCAGCTGCACCAGCTTACTGCTCCACCATTCAACATATACACGTATCCGGTTTGTGACTTAGAGTCATCCAGATCTGTGTCGAAGCGAGCGTCGATGTAACCCTTTACGACGAGCTCTTCGTCACCTCCATAAACGAGAAACCTATCCTTTGTCCTTTTCAGGTACTTCAGGATATTCTTGACCGCTGTCCAATGTTCCTTGCCAGAATTACTTTCGTACCTTCCTACCAAACTTACCGCAAGGTTTACATCAGGTCTGGTACACAACATGGCATACATAATAGATCCTATGGCTGAAGCATAGGGGATGACACTCATCTCTTCTTTATCTTTTGCCGTGGTCGGGCATTGAGCGGAGCTCAATCTCACACCTTGCAATACAGGCAAGAACCCTTTCTTGGACTGATCCATTTTGAACTTCTTTAAAATCTTATCAAGGTATGTGCTTTGTGAAAGACCTATGAGGCGTCTCGATCTATCCCTATAGATCTTGATGCCTAATATGTAAGCAGCTTCTCCAAGGTCCTTCATTGAAAAACACTTATTCAAGTAGGCCTTAATGCTGTCCAAAAGTTCTATATCATTTCCCATCAAGAGTATGTCATCTACATATAATATGAGAAATGCTACAGAGCTCCCACTCACTTTCTTGTAAACGCAGGCTTCTCCATAAGTCTGCATAAACCCAAACGCTTTGATCATCTCATCAAAGCGAATGTTCCAACTCCGAGATGCTTGCACCAGCCCATAAATGGATTGCTGGAGCTTGCATACTTTGTTAGCATTCTTAGGATCGACAAAACCTTCCGTCTGCATCATATACAGTTCTTCCTTAAGATGTCCGTTAAGGAATGCCGTTTTGACGTCCATCTGCCATATCTCATAATCATAGTAGGCGGCAATTGCTAACATGATTCGGACGGACTTCAGCTTCGCTACGGGAGAGAATGTCTCATCGTAGTCAACCCCTTGAACTTGCCGATAACCCTTAGCGACAAGTCGAGCTTTATAGATGGTAACATTACCATCCGCGTCCGTCTTCTTCTTAAAGATCCATTTGTTTTCTATCGCTCGCCGATCATCGGGCAAGTCTGTCAAAGTCCATACTTTGTTTTCATACATGGATTCTATCTCGGATTGCATGGCTTCAAGCCATTTGTTGGAATCTGGACCCGCCATCGCTTCTTCATAGTTCGAAGGTTCACCGTTGTCTAACAACATTATTTCCAGGACAGGGTTGCCATACCACTCTGGTGTGGAATGTGTCCTTGTGGACCTACGAAGTTCAGTAGCAACTTGATCCGAAGTACCTTGATCATCATCATTAATTTCCTCTCCAGTCGGTGTAGGCACCACATGAACATTTTCCTGAGCTGCACTACTCTCCGGTTCAAGAGGTAGTACTTCATCGAGTTCTACTTTCCTCCCACTTACTTCTTTCGAGAGAAACTCTTTTTCCAGAAAGGATCCGTTCTTGGCAACAAAGATCTTGCCCTCGGATCTTAAGTAGAAGGTATACCCAATGGTTTCCTTAGGGTATCCTATGAATACGCATTTTTCCGACTTGGGTTCAAGCTTTTCAGGTTGAAGTTTCTTGACATAAGCATCGCATCCCCAAACTTTTAGAAACGATAGCTTAGGTTTCTTCCCAAACCATAATTCATACGGTGTCGTCTCAACGGATTTAGACGGAGCCCTACTTAAAGTGAATGTAGCTGTCTCTAGAGCGTATTCCCAAAATGATAGCGGTAAATCGGTAAGAGACATCATAGACCGCACCATATCCAATAGAGTGCGATTACGACGTTCGGACACACCATTACACTGAGGTGTTCCAGGCGGCGTGAGTTGTGAAACGATTCCACATTTCCTTAAGTGCGTACCAAATTCGTGACTTAAATATTCTCCTCCACGATCTGATCGTAGGAACTTTATCTTTTGGTCACGTTGATTCTCTACCTCATTCTGAAATTCCTTGAACTTTTCAAAGGTCTCAGACTTGTGTTTCATTAAGTAGACATACCCATATCTACTCAAGTCATCAGTGAGAGTGAGAACATAACGATATCCTCCGCGAGCCTCAACGCTCATTGGACCGCACACATCGGTATGTATGATTTCCAATAAGTTGGTTGCTCGCTCCATTGTTCCGGAGAATGGAGTCTTGGTCATTTTGCCCATGAGGCATGGTTCGCATGCGTCAAATGATTCATAATCGAGAGACTCTAAAAGTCCATCAGCATGGAGCTTCTTCATGCGCTTGACACCAATGTGACCAAGGCGGCAGTGCCACAAGTATGTGGGACTATCGTTATCAACTTTACATCTTTTGGTATTCACACTATGAATATGTGTAACATTACATTCGAGATTCATTAAGAATAAACCATTGACCATCGGGGCATGACCATAAAACATATCTCTCATATAAATAGAACAACCATTATTCTCGGATTTAAATGAGTAGCCATCTCGTATCAAACGAGATCCAGATACAATGTTCATGCTCAAACTTGGCACTAAATAACAATTATTAAGGTTTAAAATTAATCTTGTGGGTAAATGTAGAGGTAGCGTGCCGACGGCGATCACATCAACCTTGGAACCATTCCTGACGCGCATCGTCATCTCGTCCTTCGCCAGTCTCCGCTTATTCCGCAGCTCCTGCTGTGAGTTACAAATATGAGCAATGACACCGGTATCAAATACCCAGGAGTTACTACGAGTACTGGTAAGGTACACATCAATTACATGTATATCAAATATACCTTTGGTGTTGCCGGCCTTCTTGTTCGCTAAGTATTTGGGGCAGTTCCGCTTCCAGTGACCCTTCCCTTTGCAATAAAAGCACTCAGTCTCAGGCTTGGGTCCATTCTTTGACTTCTTCCCGGCAACTGGCTTACCGGGCGCGGCAACATCCTTGCCGTCCTTCTTGAAGTTCTTCTTACCCTTGCCCTTCTTGAACTTGGTGGTTTTATTGAACATCAACACTTGATGTTCTTTCTTGATTTCTACCTCTGCCGACTTCAGCATTGAAAATACTTCAAGAATAGTTTTCACCATCCCCTGCATATTGTAGTTCATCACAAAGCTCTTGTAGGTCGGTGGGAGCGACTGAAGGATTCTGTCAATGACCACCTCATCCGGGAGGTTAATGTCCAGCTGGGACAGGCGGTTGTGCAACCCAGACATTTTGAGTATGTGCTCACTGACAGAACTATTTTCCTCCATCTTACAACTATAGAACTTGTCGGAGACTTCATATCTCTCGACCCGGGCATGAGCTTGGAAAACCATTTTCACCTCCTCGAACATCTCATATGCTCCGTGTTGCTCAAAACGCTTTTGGAGCCCCGGTTCTAGGCTGTAAAGCATGCCGCACTGAACGAGGGAGTAATCATCAGCACGTGACTGCCAATCGTTCATAACATCTTGGTTCTCTGGGATGGGTGCTTCACCTAGCGGTCCATCTAGGACATATGCTTTCTTGGCAGCTATGAGGATGATCCTCAGGTTCTGGACCCAGTCCGTATAGTTGCTACCATCATATTTCAGCTTGGTTTTCTCTAGGAACGCATTGAAGTTCATGTTGACATGAGCGTTGGCCATTTTATCTACAAGACATATTTGCAAAGGTTTAGACTAAGTTCATGATAATTAAGTTCATCTAATCAAATTATTTTAATGAACTCCCACTAAGATTAGACATCCCTCTAGTCATCTAAGTGTTACACGATCCGAGTCTACTAGGCCGTGTCCGATCATCACGTGAGACAGACTAGTCATCATCGGTGAACATCTCCATGTTGATCGTATCTTTCATACGACTCATGTTCGACCTTTCGGTCTCTGTGTTCCGAGACGATGTCTGTACATGCTAGGCTCGTCAAGTTAACCCTAAGTGTTTTTGCATGTGTAAAACTGTCTTACACCCGTTGTATGTGAACGTAAGAATCTATCACACCCGATCATCACGTGGTGCTTCGGAACGATGAACTTTAGCAACGGCGCACAGTTAGGGGAGAACACTTTCTTGAAATTGTTATAAAGGATCATCTTATTTACTACCATCATTCTAAGTAAACAGGATGCACAAACATAATAAACATCACATGCAATTATATAGTAGTGACATGATATGGCCAATATCATATAGCTCCTTTGATCTCCATCTTCGGGGCTCCATGATCATCTTCGTCACCGGCATGACACCATGATCTCCATCATCATGATCTCCATCATCGTGTCTCCATGAAGTTGCTCGCCAACTATTACTTCTAACTATGGCTAACGGTTTAGCAATAAAGTAAAGTAATTACATGGCGTTAAATCATTGACACGCAGGTCATACAATAATTAAGACAACTCCTATGGCTCCTGCCGGTTGTCATACTCATCAACATGCAAGTCGTGATTCCTATTACAAGAACATGATCTCATACATCACAATATATCATTCATCATTCATCACAACTTTTGGCCATATCACATCACAAGGCAATTGCTGCAAAAACAAGTTAGACGTCCTCTAATTGTTGTTGCATCTTTTACGTGGCTGCAATAGGGTTCTAGCAAGAACGTTTTCTTACCTACGAAAAAGCCACAACGTGATTTGTCAACTTCTATTTACCCTTCATAAGGACCCTTTTCATCGAATCCGCTCCAACTAAAGTGGGAGAGACAGACACCCGCTAGCCACCTTATGCAACTAGTGCATGTCAGTCGGTGGAACCTGTCTCACGTAAGCGTACGTGTAAGTTCGGTCCGGGCCGCTTCATCCCACAATACCGCTGAAGCAAAATAAGACTAGTAGCGGCAAGAAAGTTGACAACATCTACGTCCACAACAAAATTGTGTTCTACTCGTGCAATAGAGAACTACGCATAGACCTAGCTCTGATACCACTGTTGGGGAACGTTGCAGAAAATAAAAATTTTCCTACGGTTTCACCAAGATCCATCTATGAGTTCATCTAGCAACGAGTGATAGGAGTGCATCTACATACCCTTGTAGATCGCGAGCGGAAGCGTTCAAGAGAACGGGGATGATGGAGTCGTACTCGCCGTGATCCAAATCACCGATGACCAAGTGCCGAACGGACAGCACCTCCGTGTTCAACACACATACGGAGCGGATGACGTCTCCTCCTTCTTGATCCAGCAAGGGGGAAGGAGAGGTTGAGGAAGAAGGCTCCAGCAGCAGCACGACGGCGTGGTGGTGGTGGAGAGGCAGTACTCTGGAAGGGCTTCACCAAGCTCTTAACGGAGGAGGAGAGGTGTTGGGGAGGGGAGGGGCTGCGCCTTGGATGTTGTGTGCAGCCCTCCCCTCGCCCCTCTATTTATAGGGGAAGGGGGAAGGGGGCCGACCCCCTCTAGATGAGATCTAGAGGGGGGGGCGGCCAAGGGAGGGGGCTTGCCCCCCAAGCAAGGGGGGCGCCCCCACTAGGGTCCCCCCCAACCCTAGGCGCAGGGGCCCAGGGGGGGGGGCGCCCAGCCCTCCAGGGGCTGGTTCCCAGCCCACTATGGACCATGAGGCCCTCCGAGAGAGGTGGCCCCTCCCGGTGGACCCCTGGAACCCCTCCGGTGGCCCCGGTACAATACCGATATGCCCCCGAAACTTTCCGGTGACCGTATGACAACTTCCCATATATAAATCTTCACCTCCGGACCATTCTGGAACTCCTCGTGACGTCCGGGATCTCATCCGGGACTCCGAACAACATTCGGTAATCACATACAAGTCTTCCTAATAACCCTAGCGTCACCGAACCTTAAGTGTGTAGACCCTACGGGTTTGGGAATCATGCAGACATGACCGAGACAGCTCTCCGGCCAATAACCAACAGCGGGATCTGGATACCCATGTTGGCTCCCACATGTTCCACGATGATCTCATCGGATGAACCACGACGTCGAGGATTTAAGAAACCCCGTATACAATTCCCTTTGTCAATCGGTACGTTACTTGCCCGAGATTCGATCGTCGGTATCCCAATCAATCTCGTTACCAGCAAGTCACTTTACTCGTGATCCGTGTCAACCCAACAGACACTTTCGGAGATACCTGTAGTGCACTTTTATAGTCACCCAGTTACGTTGTGACGTTTGGTACACCAAAAGCACTCCTACGGTATCCGGGAGTTACACGATCTCATGGTCTAAGGAAAAGATACTTGACATTGGAAAAGCTCTAGCAAACGAACTACATGATCTTGTGCTATGCTTAGGATTGGGTCTTGTCCATCACATCATTCTCCTAATGATGTGATCCCGTTATCAACGATATCTAATGTCCATAGTCAGGAAACCATGATTATCTGTTGATCAACGAGCTAGTCAACTAGAGGCTTACTAGGGACATATTATGGTGTATGTATTCACACGTGTATTACGATTTCCGAATAATACAATTATAGCATGAATAAAGACAATTATCATGAACAAGGAAATATAGTAATAATATTTTCTTATTGCCTCTAGGGCATATTTCCAATGGGGGGGGTAGCAATGCCACCGGAGCGTCGTACCGGGCCCTCATACATGCGGGGTGGTGTTGTGGCATGTCCGAAGAGGCAGCACACGTCTCCGGTGCATGGCCCCCCT
>NC_057813.1:8264084-8265072 GCF_018294505.1 Triticum aestivum
CGGACACTTCGGGTCTACACGGAGTGGATTTAGCTGTGGGTTTGGCCCTGATGTTGCTCCCGGGTGTCCCTATGGGCGGTCCTGACACAATCAGGTGGAGAGGTCCACTGGTCAAAGCCCGTCCATGGGAAGTCAAAGGGCGAGATCTCGAGGTCAACCGGTCCTAGGTTAGTTAGGACGGGGGCCCTGGGGGGTAGCAATGCCACCGGAGCATCGTACCCGGCCCTCATACATGCAGGGTGGTGTTGTGGCATGTCCGAAGAGGCGGCACGCGTCTCTGGGGTGTGCCCCCCATCACGGATAGCGCCGCCGCCGGCACCTGGAGGGGGGAAACGGTAGTAGACGGATCATGCACTCGCATAGTTACCGGATTAGGCACTCGGTAACGGTACCCCTCAGTCAGTTGCTCTCCTATGTATCACCTTTCGCGAGACCATAGAAAATTTTTATATCATAAAGAAATGTTGCCCCCCTCAATTTATTTCGAAATATTTTAACACAATGTATATTTTTTGTTAGTACAATTTAGCAAATATTTATATCATAAAGAAATGTTGCTGACCATAGAAAAAATTCGGTTCAGAAAAAAATATACGTGATATTTTAGGAAATTGTTGTACAATATAAAAAAAAGGATCATGCAATTAAAAAAATAATGTTTCAAACCATTAAAGAAAATGCATGGTACATTTTAAATAATGTTCATGCATGTCAAAAATATGTATACCATGTATCATTTTTAATATAATTATATATCATGTATCATTCAAAATAAAATAAAAAAATAAAAAAATAAAAAAATATATATGCCTACGGCTAAGCCGTCGGCATAGGTGCCACGTGGCGACCTCAGTTATGCCGACGGCTTAGCCGTCGACATAGAAATCCCTTATCCACTCGCGTGACCCCAAGGTCACTCATTCTTTCTACCCCGACTCCGACCAGCGCGCCGCCGCTGCACCCCCCGACCCCGACCTGCTCCGCCGCC
>NC_057813.1:8265715-8317004 GCF_018294505.1 Triticum aestivum
TACTTTTTTTTCCAGTTTTTTCATTTTTTTGCTACTGTTGCATGGATGAATGAATGCATGGATGGATGTTGGATGTTAGATTGTTAGGTTAGATGATGATCTTGTCATTTGAGATCTTGTCATTTGGATGTTAGATGGATGTTGGATGTTAGATGTTGGATGTTGGATGTTAGATTTTTATCATGATGATCTTGTCATTTGAGATGTGCTCCAAAATTGGTATAAGATGAGTGGTTATTTTTATCATGATGATCTTGTCAAAAAAATTGAACCGGACAAAATTTGACACTTGACAGAATATGATTTTTTCATAGTTTTAAGTGTCAATGCTTAATGTTAAGTAGCTATGTGAGTTGTGCTGCAAAATTATGATATGATGAGTGGTTATTTAATCATGATGGTCTTGCTAAAAAAATTGAAGGACAAAATTTGACACTTGACGAAACATGATTTTTTTCATAGTTAAAAGTATCAATGCTGAATGTGATGTGATGACCTAATTTTTTTTTCACTCGGTGTAATTAACAGGATTTGTGGTGTTCCATCTTCGTGGAGTCATGGTCGACGTTGGAGGTGTTGGTCCACGATCGTCCCTCTCCTTTGATCGACTACATCGGAGGGTGAGCAACAATTCCATGACCTCGTCCACTTTTTTCCATGTCACTAGATTAAATTTTCACATCAAGTCGCGTAACCTAGGTCTCCCGTCCGAAAGGATTGCATCGATAAATATGCATTCAATTGCATATTTATCACCGCAGCTCTTTCGGATTGTCCAGCGCTTTCCACGGACAGCCTGAGGATGTGTAGATTGGGTACGTTGTGCATGCTCTACCCTGTTCCGAGACAGGATTTCGGCGGCGCCTCCCTGTTGTTCTCCGGATGCACATTCTCTCGGCATTTTGCCGAGACGTGTATTTGGAGAACAGCGGGGAGGTGCTGCCGAAATTTTGTCTTAGAATAGGGTAGAGCATGGACCGTACTCAATCTACACATTCTCGGGTGGGATTATGACCCATCTTTACCTATTAGAGATGTAGGTGGATTAAATGTCGTTTCTCGTCAACCTTGTAAAAAATAAAATATTGATGTGGGTAATTTAAATGAATCCTTAATTTTGTTGTGTGGCTTCCAATAAAGCAGAGATGGTAGATAATCAGTGGATGTATAGTGGGTTTTTCCGTTGGAATCAAGTAACAACAGAGTGGGTCGAGAAAACTGATGTGTTTTTGAAAGAGATATTCCATAGTCCAATGAGGATGGTGCCAGAATGCCCGTGTGCCAAATGTAAGAGACGTATCCACAGAGATAAGAGTGAGATGACTAAGAACCTTCGCACGAATGGATTTATGCCCAACTTTAATATGCCAATAAACTTTGCCCAGCGGGACCGTGGTAGAGAGGATGTGATACGACAACGCGTCGCTGGTTATGAGGACGATGGGGTTAGAGACATGCTAGATGATGTCTTTGCTGCACAGCCGACACCTCCATCACATTCAGCGAATGAACCGGAGGAGCCGGAGGAAACAGCAAAGGCCTTCCTGGAAATCTTGGCCTCGTCAAAGAAACCTCTCTATGAGGGTGCCAAGCTGTCTGTGCTGGATGCCATCTCTCAACTGATGGCAGTCAAGGCTGAGTACGTCTATAGCCGAGGTTGCTTCGAAGCATTTCTGGGAGTATGGGCTAACAGCCTGCCTGAGAGCCATGAACTGCAGAAAACCATGTACGGTACAAAGAAAATCATGAAGGCGCTCTCCATGGACTATGAGAAAATACATGTTTGTCCAAAGAATTGCCTTTTGTTTAGGCATGAGTATGCGGATGACAACTACTGTAGGAAGTGCGGTTCCTCTCGGTATATTGAGGTGGTCGATAAGCATGGTCAGAAGCAGCAGCTAAAAATCCCTGTGAAGGTTCTTCGGTATCTTGATTTTATAAAAAGACTGCAGTGCCTTTTCATCACCGAGGAGTCTGCCAAAATGATGAAGTGGCACAAGGGAGGGAAAAGGTACAATCCAAAAAAATTGTACATCCATCAGAAGGTGAAGCATGGAAGTCATTCGATATAGAGTACCCGGAGGAAGCAGCAGAGGCTGGGAATGTCAGAATTGCTATAACAGGTGATGGGTTCAATCCATATGGTATTTCGTCTAATCCATACAGCTGCTGTCCTGGATTTTGTTATTCCGCTCAATGTCCCTCCCGGCGCCATAATGCAACGCAAGACCATGTTCCTGTCGCTTATAATTCCGGGGCCTGAATATCCAGGGAAGAATTTGAGTGTGTTTATGTAGCCGTTGGTGGATGATTTTCACCATTCTTGGTACTTCCCGAGGTTGACATACGACCGGCATCTGCAGAAAAATTTCTTGATGAAAGTTTGGCTACAGTATTGCATGCATGACTTTCCCGGCTATGCCCTGTTTTGCGGATGGTGTACAAGTGTAAAGATGCCTTGCCCAGTGTGCATGCAGGCCTTGATTTTCATTTGGCTGAAGAAGGGTGGCAAGTATGTTGCCTTTGACCTGCATCGACAGTTCCTCCCTCCAGACCATCCTGATAGGAAAGACAAGAAGAACTTCACAAAAGGCAAAGTTGTCCTTGAAGTAAACGAGATTCCAACGTTTTCTGGTGCGGATGTGCTTGCTCAGCTGAAAGCTCTTAAGCCTGCCGGTGAAGGCAAAGGCAAAGGCAAAGGCAAAGGCAAAGCCACAGGCGAAGATGAGGGCAAAGGAAAAGGGAAAGGGAAAAAAATGTTTTGAAGGATATGGTGACACGCACAATTGGACTCACATTACCCCCTTCACGCAGCTTCCCTATTTTAAGGACCTCAAACTTCCATACAACATCGGCGTGATGCACACCAAAAAGAATGTCGCAGAGTCCCTTTTTCACAAGATCCTTAACATTCCTGATAAGACAAAGGATAATGTTAATGCTAGAGTCGATCAACAGAATATTTGTGATAGACCATGTCTTCACATGCAGCCTCCCACAGGCAGTCGAAAATCTTGGTTCAAGCCAGATGCTGACTTCGTACTTAAAAAGGATCATAAGATGTAGGCAGTCAAGTGGTTGAAACACGTCGTGAAGTTCACTGATGGTTATGCGTCGAATATAAGTAAGGGGGTCAATCTTTCAACGGGCAGAGTGACCGGGCTCAAGAGTCATGACTATCATGCATGGATTGAGCGGATTATGCCGGTGATGGTTCGGGGCTATGTTCCCGAGCGTGTCTGGCGTGTGCTTGCGGAGTTAAGCCATTTCTTCCGCACGCTTTGTGCTAAAGAAGTATGTCTTGAGAAGATAAAAGAAATGCATAAGAAGGCGCCGGAGTTGATATGCAAGCTAGAGAAGATCTTCCCACTAGGCTTCCTTACTCCGATGACACATCTCATTTTGCACCTCGTGAACGAGGTATTGTTGGGGGGCCCTGTGCAGAATCGTTGGCAGTACGGCCCTGAGAGACAGAACAAGCATCTGAGACAGAAATGGGGAAACAAAGCTAAGATTGAAGCTTCCATAGCTGAGGCAGTTATCCTAGAGGAGGTGGCAGACCTCAGGACAGCCTACTATTCAGACCATGTTCCCACGTTGCACAATAAGGTGTCTCGATACAATACAGAAGAACCCAAGTATAAACCCAAGTTGCCTCTATTCATCCGGCAAGGTGGCAGGGCTGGATCCTCGTCATCTTATGTCATGCCACGAGATGAGTGGGAGGATGTCATGTTTTATATCTTGCACAACATCAAGGAAGTTGAGGATGAGTGGATGAGGTAATACCTTTGCACCATTCTTTTAGTCAATTCGTTATGTTCACTTTGCCTAGTTCTTATACCGCTTTTCTTATTGTAGTCGATTCGTTGAGGAAGAGTGGATAGGCTGCCTCCTACTGAAGTGGAGGCACTTGCTCTTCTCCAAAAGGGTGCTGATGGAAGGAAAAATTTCATTGCGTGGTTCATGGAGAAAGTAATTTTTCACACTTCCCTATTATCCATTTCACACTTCCAATTAAACACATGCACCCTATAATTTCAATTAAACTTATAGGGAAATGATCCGAACGAATCAATGGATGAAGA
Organism: Triticum aestivum; assembly: GCF_018294505.1. Taxonomy (NCBI): domain Eukaryota; kingdom Viridiplantae; phylum Streptophyta; class Magnoliopsida; order Poales; family Poaceae; genus Triticum; species Triticum aestivum. The sequence continues at coordinate 8,269,804 of NC_057813.1, forward strand.
ATTGAGATGGGTTTCCATGGGTTTTGACCCTACCGTCATGACATGCCAAAAGTATGATGTGAATGGGTATCGCTTCCATACAGAGGAGCACCAGAATAGTCGACCTGATCCCAAAACCATAAATACCGGAGTCTTCACCGAAGGAGATAATAAAGTAGATTACTACAGAAGGGTAGGTAAAATATACGAGCTTACATTCAAACGTGGCCGTAAACACCTAAGTCTCACTGTGTTCAAATGCCGATGGTTCGACCCCAAAAAGGGTCTGAGACATACGCCTTCTGTTGGTTTAGTTGAAGTTAAACCATCAACCGTCTATGCCGGAGTTGATCTCTTTATCGCCGCTACCCAGGCCACACAAGTATATTATCTACCTTACCCATGTCAGAAAGAGTACCTAAAGGGTTGGGAAGTTGTGTTCAAGGTGTCGCCACATGGTAAGCTACTGGACCCGAACGATGATGATTACTACAACATAAACCCCATGACATACGAGGGAGTGTTCTTTCAAGAGGAACATGATGACGTGGTCCGAAACAAGGAGGATGATGACTTGGGTTATGTTGACCTGGACCCAAACGATGACGGTGCACGGATTGATGGTGAGGCAGTTGTGAATCAAAGACACATAATTATGCTTGAAAAGTTAAATGAAGACGCTGACGCTGACGATGAGGAAGAGCCTCCACCTCTTTCAGACAATGAAGAAGATATGTGGGATATTGATGATGAGACCGGTCGAAAAATAGATTACAATAGTGATGATTCATATGGGTTCTAGAAAATGTAAGTTCTTTTAATGATCATTACAATAGTATGCTTAATGTGCTCTTCTGTTATTAATGTCTTTCCTATATGCTTGTTTTTTTATATCCTTACTAATTGTTTATTCTCTTCTCAATGCAGGTTTGCTAATCATGGGCAAGTCCAGCGGTGCCAGTTTCCTCAGTAAACTCAAAGGAGGACTTACTCGGAGTGGATGAGCCCACAAGGTTCCCTCCCGACTACGAGAGGATTGCACCTCACAGGGAGGTGGAGGGGTCGGGGGAGGAGACCCTAGAGGAGGGGGTGGGGGGAGAGCCCCTAGAGGACGAGGAGGTGGGGGGAGAGGCAACCGGGCCAAAAAACTCTAGGCCGTGTCCGAAATAGGAGGGTCTTCTTCGATGCCCTCCTATGCTGAGGCAGCTTCTGAGTCTGAGGAGGAGGAGTATGTTCCTGATGGCGAGGAGGAGGAGGCCGAGGAGGAGGAGGGTGAGGAGGAGGGCGAGGAGGAGGGCGAGGAGGAGGGCGAGGAGGGTGGAGGGGAGGTTGACCCCGAGTTGTGGGGTGACTTGCCACCGGGTGCTCCGCAGGGGTGGCTGCGTGGTAATGCCGGAGTACCTACACCACCTTTTATCGAGGCGCACAGGTGGCTCATTGAACCTGCGGGGACAAAGTAAGTGCATCTCAATCATATTTTCAACACATGACAACATTTTCTTATTGTACACATGGCAATCCTTTGATTCTTTTGCAGTAACTGGATCCTTTGCAGAAAGGGCAGTAAACCGAACGGCCTTATCACTGTCCTGTTGAAGGAGTTTTGGCCTGGCCTATTCTGCCCGTGGCCAGACAGGGACCCGCAGCTGCGTGTTTTGGCCACAAGCTGGGCCCACTACGAGGCTTGCAGCAACACGGAGTACGGGACAGCCGCTAAGGCCGTGATCACCAAATTTTGGGTAAGTTCTGTTCTGAATCACTTGTCTTTAGTTTCGTTCATAGTTTATCATTGATTCACTCAACTCATGCCTTGTTTGCTTCTGGTTTATGCATGATTGCAGCAACTCTATAGAGTTCTTGACGAGCACAAGGCCAGAGCCGACGTGGTCTTACTTGCGTCTGCAAAGAAGAAAGCTCGTCAGTTGCAGTACGAGGTGTGTTGGGTTGCTGTCTCGCAGTACTACCACTACTACCTACACCAAAAGATGACCAAAACTCAAGCACAGAAGCAAAAACTTACCATGAGCAGGGAGCAGTTCATGATGGTAACTATTACTGACTTTTCATTGTTTCAAGCAGTCAACTATATGTTTCGTGCTCACATGTCATGCTTCCAAAATTTGCATAGGTTGTTCCTCGTTGGTGCTATGGAAGGCATGACGGATGGGCGAGTTTGGTGGGGATAGGTGGGTTGGTGACGATGCAGAATTTGCTGCCAAGAGCATCAAGGCCCGGGCTAACCGTGGAAAACACGGGACACACAGCCAAGGAAACAGGAACCACTGGGGCTTCAAGGCCATGAAGGTATATCTGTTGGGGAACGTAGTAATTTCAAAAAATTTCCTACGCACACGCAAGATCATGGTGATGCATAGCAACGAGAGGGGAGAGTGTTGTCTACGTACCCTCGTAGACCGAAGCGGAACGTTGACTCAACGTAGAGGAAGTAGTCGTACGTCCTTCCGGTCCAACCGATCCAAGCACCGTTACTCCGGCACCTCCGATTTCTTGACACGCGTACAGCTCGATGACGCACCCTCGATCTCCAATCCAGTAGAGGCTCCGAGGGGGAGTTCCGTCAGCACGACGGTGTGGTGACGATCTTGATGTTCTCCTGTCGCAGGGCTTCGCCTAAGCACCGCTACAATATGATCGAGGTGTAATATCATGGAGGGGGGCACCGCACACGGCTAAGGAACGATCAATGATCAAATTGTGTGTCCTAGGGTGCCCCCCTACCCCCGTATATAAAGGAGGGAGGGAGGAGGTGGCCGGCCTCAAGGGGGGCGCGCCATAGGGAGGGGGAAACCTACTCCAAGTAGGTTTCCCTCTCTTTTCCTTATCTTATTTGGAGGGGGAAGGAAGGAGTACTAGTATTAGGAAGTAGTACTAGTAGTAGGAAGGAAGAGAGGGGGAAGGAGAAAGGAAAGGGGGGGCCGGCCCCCCTCCCCAATTCGGATTGGGCTTGGGGGGGCGCGCCCCCTCCCTTGCTCCTTCTCTCTTCCTCCTACATGGGCCCAATAAGGCCCATATACCTCCCGGGGGGTTCCGGTAACTTCCCGGAGCTCCAAACTTCTCCGGAACCTTTCCGGTGTCCAAATATATCCGTCCAATATATCAATCTTTATGTCTCGACCATTTCGAGACTCCTTGTCATGTCCGTGATCATATCCGGGACTCCGAACAACCTTCGGTACATCAAAATACATAAACTCATAATATAACTGTCATCGAAACCTTAAGCGTGCGGACCCTACGGTTCGAGAACAATGTAGACATGACCGAGACATGTCTCCGGTCAATAACCAATAGCGGGACCTGGATGCCCATATTGGTTCCTACATATTCTATGAAGATCTTTATCGGTCAAACCGCACAACAACATACATTGTTCCCTTTGTCATCGGTATGTTACTTGCCCGAGATTCGATCGTCGGTATCCAATACCTAGTTCAATCTCGTTACCGGCAAGTCTCTTTACTCGTTCCGTAATACATCATCTCACAACTAACTCATTAGTTGAAATGCTTGCAAGGCTTAAGTGATGTGTATTACCGAGAGGGCCCAGAGATACCTCTCCGACATTCGGAGTGACAAATCCTAATCTCGAAATACGCCAACTCAACAAGTACCTTCGGAGACACCTGTAGAGCACCTTTATAATCACCCAGTTACGTTGTGACGTTTGGTAGCACACAAAGTGTTCCTCCGGTAAACGGGAGTTGCATAATCTCATAGTCATAGGAACATGTATAAGTCATGAAGGAAGCAATAGCAACATACTAAACGATCGTGTGCTAAGCTAACGGAATGGGTCATGTCAATCAGATCATTCAACTAATGATGTGACCTTGTCAATCAAATAACAACTCCTTGTTCATGGTTAGGAAACATAACCATCTTTGATTAACAAGCTAGTCAAGTAGAGGCATACTAGTGACACTCTGTTTGTCTATATATTCACACATGTATTATGTTTCCGGTTAATACAATTCTAGCATGAATAATAAACATTTATCATGATATGAGGAAATAAATAATAACTTTATTATTGCCTCTAGGGCATATTTCCTTCAATATCCCACTTGCACTAGAGTCAATAATCTAGATCACATCACAATGTGATTAACATCGATAGTTCACATCATCATGCGATTAACACCCATAGTTCACATCGCCATGTGACCAACACCCAAAGGGTTTACTAGATTCAGTAATCTAGTTCACATCGCTATGTGATTAACACCCAAAGAGTACTAAGGTGTGATCATGTTTTGCTTGTGAGAAAATCTTAGTCAACGGGTCTGTCACATTCAGAGCCGTATGTATTTTGCAAATATTCTATGTCTACAATGCTCTGCATGGAGCTACTCTAGCTAATTGCTCCCATTTTCAATATGTATCTAGATCGAGACTTAGAGTCATCTAAATCGGTGTCAAAACTTGCATCGACGTAACCCTTTACGACGAACCTTTTGTCACTTCCATAATCGAGAAACATATCCTTATTCCACTAAGGATAATTTTGACCGCTGTCTAGTGATCTACTCCTAGATCACTATTGTACTCCCTTGCCAAACTCAGTGTAGGGTATACAATAGATCTGGTACACAGCATGGCATACTTTATAGAACCTATGGCCAAGGCATAGGGAATGACTTTCATTCTCTTTCTATCTTCTGCCGTGGTCGGGTTTTTGAGTCTTACTCAATTTCACACCTTGTAACACAAGCAAGAACTCTTTCTTTGACTGTTCCATTTTGAACTACTTCAAAATCTTGTCAAGGTATGTACTCATTGAAAAAACTTATCAAGCGTCTTGATCTATCTCTATAGATCTTGATGCTCAATATGTAAGCAGCTTCACCGAGGTCTTTCTTTGAAAAACTCCTTTTAAACACTCCTTTATGCTTTGCAGAATAATTCTACATTATTTCCGATCTACAATATGTCATTCACATATACTTATCAGAAATGCTGTAGTGCTCCCACTCACTTTCTAGTAAATACAGGCTTCACTGCAAGTCTGTATAAACTATATGCTTTGATCAACTTATCAAAGCGTATATTCCAACTCCGAGATGCTTGCACCAGTCCATAGATGCACATTTTGTTAACACCTTAGGATCGACAAAACCTCTTGGTTGCATCACATACAACTCTTCTTTAATAACTCCATTAAGGAATGCAGTTTTGTTTATCCATTTGCCAGATTTCATAAAATGCGGCAATTGCTAACATGATTCGGACAGACTTTTAAGCATCGATACGAGTGAGAAAAACTCATTGTATTCAACATCTTGAACTTTGTCAAAAACCTTTTTCGACAAGTCTAGCTTTGTAGATAGTAACACTACTATCAGCATCTGTCTTCCTCTTGAAGATCCATTTATTCTTAATGACTCACCGATCATCGGGCAAGTCAATCAAAGTCCACACTTTGTTCTCATACATGGATCCTATCTCAGATTTCATGGCCTCAAGCCATTTCGCGGAATCTGGGCTCATCATCGCTTCCTCATAGTTCGTAGGTTTGTCATGGTCAAGTAACATGACCTCCAGAACAGGATTACCGTACCACTCTAGTGCGGATCTCACTCCGTTTTACCTACGAGGTTCGGCAGTAACTTGATCTGAAGTTACATGATCATCATCATTAGCTTCCTCACTAATTGGTGTAGTAGTCACAGGAACAGATTTCTGTGATGAACTACTTTCCAATAAGGGAGAAGGTACAATTACCTCATCAAGTTCTACTTTCCTCCCACTCACTTCTTTCGAGAGAAACTCCTTCTCTAGAAAGGATCCATTTATTAGCAACGAATGTTTCGCCTTCGGATCTGTGATAGAAGGTGTACCCAACAATTTCCTTTGGGTATTCTATGAAGACGCACTTCTCCGATTTGGGTTTGAGCTTATCAGGATGAAACTCTTTCACATAAGCATCACAGCCCCAAACTTTAAGAAACGACAACTTTGGTTTCTTGCTAAACCACAGTTCATATAGTGTCGTCTTAACGGATTTAGATGGTGCCCTATTTAACGTGAATGCAGCTGTCTCTAATGCATGATCCCAAAACGATATTGGTAAATCGGTAAGATTGTACTATATCCAATAAAGTACGGTTATGACGTTCGGACACACCATTATGAAGTGGTGTTCCAGGTGGCATGAATTTGTGAAACTATTCCACATTGTTTTAACTGAAGACGAAACTCGTAACTCAAATATTTGTCTCCGCGATCAGATCGTAGAAACCTTATTTTCTTGTCACGATGATTTTTCCACTTCACTCTGAAATTCTTTGAACCTTTCAACTATTTCAGACTTATGTTTCATCAAGTAGATATACCCATATCTGCTCAAATCATCTGTGAAGGTCAGAAAATAATGATACCCGCCGCGAGCCTTAACACTCATTGGATCGCATACATCAGTATGTATTATTTGCAATAAGTCAGTTGCTCGCTCCACTATTCCGGAGAACGGAGTCTTAGTCATCTTGCCCATGAGGCATGGTTCGCAAGCATCAAGTGATTCATAATCAAGTGATTCCAAAATCCCATCAGCATGGAGTTTCTTCATGCGCTTTACACCAATATGACCTAAACGGCAGTGCCACAAATAAGTTGCACTATCATTATTAACTTTGCATCTTTTGGTTTCAATATTATGAATATGTGTATCACTACGATCGAGATCCAATGAACCATTTTCATTGGGTGTGTAACCATATAAGGTTTTATTCATGTAAACAGAACAACAATTTATTCTCTTACTTAAATGAATAACCGCATTGCAATAAACACGATCAAATCATATTCATGCTCAACGCAAACACCAAATAACATTTATTTAGGTTCAACACTAATCCCGAAAGTATAGGGAGTGTGCGATGATGATCATATCAATCTTGAAACTACTTTCAACACACATCGTCACTTCACCCTTAACTAGTTTCTGTTTATTCTGCAACTCCCGTTTCGAGTTACTACTCTTAGCAACTGAACCAGTACCAAATACCAAGGGGTTGCTATAAACACTAGTAAAGTACACATCAATAACATGTATGTCAAATATACCTTTGTTTACTTTGCCATCCTTCTTATCCGCCAAATACTTGGGGTAGTTCTGCTTCCAGTAACCAGTCCCTTTGCAGTATAAGCACTTAGTCTCAGGCTTAGGTCCAGACTTGGGCTTCTTCACTTGAGCAGCAACTTGCTTGCCGTTCTTCTTGAAGTTCCCTTCTATCCCTTTGCCCTTTTCTTGAAACTAGTGGTCTTGTTAACCATCAATACTTGATGTTCTTTCTTGATTTCTACCTTCATCGATTTCATCATCATGAAAAACTCGGGAATCATTTTCATCATCCCTTGCATACTATAGTTCATCACGAAGTTCTACTAACTTGGTGATGGTGACTAGAGAATTCTGTCAATCACTATCTTATCTGGAAGATTAACTCCCACTTGATTCAAGCGATTGTAGTACCCAGACAATCTGAGCACATGCTCACTAGTTGAGCGATTCTCCTCCATCTTTTAGCTATAGAACTTGTTGGAGACTTCATATCTCTCAACTCGGGTATTTGCTTGAAATATTAACTTCAACTCCTGGAACATCTCATATGGTCCATGACGTTCAAAACGTCTTTGAAGTCCCGATTCTAAGCCGTTAAGTATGGTGCACTTAAACTATCAATTAGTCATCATACTGAGCTAGCCAAACGTTCATAACGTCTGCATCTGCTCCTGCAATAGGTCTGTCACCTAGCAGTGCATCAAGGACATAATTCTTCTGTGCAGCAATGAGGATAAACCTCAGATCACGGATCCAATCCGCATCATTGCTACTAACATTTTTCAACACAATTTTCTCTAGGAACATATCAAAATAAACATATGAAAGCAACAACGCAAGCTATTGATCTTACAACATAATTTGCAAAATACTACCAGGACTAAGTTCATGATAAATTTAAGTTCAATTAATCTTATTACTTAAGAACTCCCACTTAGACAGACATCTCTCTAGTCATCTAAGTGATCACGTGATCCAAATCAACTAAACCATAACCGATCATCACGTGAGATGGAGTAGTTTTCAATGGTGAACATCACTATGTTGATCATATCTACTATATGATTCACGCTCGACCTTTCGGTCTCCGTGCTCCGAGGTCATATCTGCATATGCTAGGCTCGTCAAGTTTAACCTGAGTATTCCGCGTGTGCAAAACTGGCTTGCACCCGTTGTAGATGGACGTAGAGCTTATCACACCCGATCATCACGTGGTGTCTGGGCATGACGAACTTTGGCAACGGTGCATACTCAGGGAGAACACTTCTTGATAATTAGTGAGAGATCATCTTAAAATGCTACCGTCAATCAAAGCAAGAATAAGATGTATAATAGATAAACATCATATGCAATCAAAATATGTGACATGATATGGCCATGATCATCTTGCGCCTTTGATCTCCATCTCCAAAGTACTGTCATGATCTCTATCGTCATCGGCACGACACCATGATCTTCATCATCTTGATCTATATCAATGTGTCATCACATGGTTGTCTCACCAACTATTGCTCTTGCAACTATTGCTATCGTATAGCGATAAAGTAAAGCAATTATTTGGCACTTGCATCTTATGAAACAAAGAGACATCCATAGGGCTTCTGCCAGTTGCCGATAACTTCAACAAAACATGATCATCTCATACAACAACTTATATCTTATCACGTCTTGACCATATCACATCACAACATGCCCTGCAAAAACAAGTTAGACGTCCTCTACTTTGTTGTTGCAAGTTTTACGTGGCTGCTACGGGCTGAGCAAGAACCGTTCTTACCTACGCATCAAAACCACAATGATAGTTTGTCAAGTTAGTGCTATTTTAACCTTCGCAAGGACCGGGCGTAGCCACACTCGGTTCAACTAAAGTTGGAGAAACTGACACCCGCTAGTCACCTGTGTGCAAAGCACGGCGGTAAAACCAGTCTCGCGTAAGCGTACGCGTAATGTCGGTCCGGGCCGCTTCATCCAACAATACCGCCGAACCAAAATATGACATGCTGGTAAGCAGTATGACTTATATCACCCACAACTCACTTGTGTTCTACTCGTGCATATAACATCAAACCATAAAAACCTTGGCTCGGATGCCACTGTTGGGGAACGTAGTAATTTCAAAAAATTTCCTACGCACACGCAAGATCATGGTGATGCATAGCAACGAGAGGGGAGAGTGTTGTCTACGTACCCTCGTAGACCGAAGCGGAAGCGTTGACGCAACGTAGAGGAAGTAGTCGTACGTCCTTCCGGTCCAACCGATCCAAGCACCGTTACTCCGGCACCTCCGAGTTCTTGACATGCGTACAGCTTGATGACGCACCCTCGATCTCCAATCCAGTAGAGGCTCCGAGGGGGAGTTCCATCAGCACGACGGTGTGGTGACGATCTTGATGTTCTCCTATCGCAGGGCTTCGCCTAAGCACCGCTACAATATGATCGAGGTGTAATATCGTGGAGGGGGGCACCGCACACGGCTAAGGAACGACCAATGATCAACTTGTGTGTCCTAGGGTGCCCCCCTACCCCCGTATATAAAGGAGGGAGGGAGGAGGTGGCCGGCCTCAAGGGGGGCGCGCCATAGGGAGGGGGAAACCTACTCCAAGTAGGTTTCCCTCTCTTTTCCTTATCTTATTTGGAGGGGGAAGGAAGGAGTACTAGTATTAGGAAGTAGTACTAGTAGTAGGAAGGAAGAGAGGGGGAAGGAGAAAGGAAAGGGGGGGCCGGCCCCCCTCCCCAATTCGGATTGGCCTTGGGGGGGCGCGCCCCCCTCCCTTGCTCCTTCTCTCTTCCTCCTACATGGGCCCAATAAGGCCCATATACCTCCCGGGGGGTTCCGGTAACCTCCCGGAGCTCGAAACTTCTCCGGAACCTTTCCGGTGTCCAAATATATCCGTCCAATATATCAATCTTTATGTCTCGACCATTTCGAGACTCCTCGTCATGTCCGTGATCATATCCGGGACTCCGAACAACCTTCGGTACATCAAAATACATAAACTCATAATATAACTGTCATCGAAACCTTAAGCGTGCGGACCCTACGGTTCGAGAACAATGTAGACATGACCGAGACATGTCTCCGGTCAATAACCAATAGCGGGACCTGGATGCCCATATTGGTTCCTACATATTCTACGAAGATCTTTATCGGTCAAACCGCACAACAACATACGTTGTTCCCTTTGTCATCGGTATGTTACTTGCCCGAGATTCGATCGTCGGTATCCAATACCTAGTTCAATCTCGTTACCGGCAAGTCTCTTTACTCATTCCGTAATACATCATCTCACAACTAACTCATTAGTTGAAATGCTTGCAAGGCTTAAGTGATGTGTATTACCGAGAGGGCCCAAAGATACCTCTCCGACATTCGGAGTGACAAATCCTAATCTCGAAATACGCCAACTCAACAAGTACCTTCGGAGACACCTGTAGAGCACCTTTATAATCACCCAGTTACGTTGTGACGTTTGGTAGCACACAAAGTGTTCCTCCGGTAAACGGGAGTTGCATAATCTCATAGTCATAGGAACATGTATAAGTCATGAAGGAAGCAATAGCAACATACTAAACGATCGTGTGCTAAGCTAACGGAATGGGTCATGTCAATCGGATCATTCAACTAATGATGTGACCTTGTCAATCAAATAACAACTCCTTGTTCATGGTTAGGAAACATAACCATCTTTGATTAACAAGCTAGTCAAGTAGAGGCATACTAGTGACACTCTGTTTGTCTATATATTCACACATGTATTATGTTTCTGGTTAATACAATTCTAGCATGAATAATAAACATTTATCATGATATGAGGAAATAAATAATAACTTTATTATTGCCTCTAGGGCATATTTCCTTCAATATCTATATGCATGATGCATTTTTGTTCTTCTTTACCGTCATGTTCTTATGTATGGCTAACTTCTGTTTGACGTTGCAGGAGGACAAGTTGCAGAGGCCGCTCTCAGACATGGAGTCGTGGAAGCTGGCCCGCGAGCGGAGTAATCGCAAGGAGGGCGAGAGCCAGTACTACGGCAACATCGAGCAGCACCTGGAGTCTTACACTCAGAACTATCAGAAGTTGCATCCGGATGTTCCCGTTCCTGAGGTCGCCCAGTCTCAGATCGACGACACGGCGGTGGTGGCCATCTAGGGTAAGTCCCATGGCCGGTATCCATGTTTCGATGGCTTGATCACTCCGTCGATCTCGTACACACGGCTTCGAGCTACCAACCCGAGCCCGTTAGAGAGTACGGGGCGTTCACAACCTCCCTTAGTCCGCCAGCGTGCTGTAAGTACTTCCCCTTATCTTATTTGTCTCTATCTTTCTTAGTTTATTTTCAGCACTGCCTACTTAGAAACAACCTCAATTTTGTAGGCATATCAGGCCTTTCTCGAGCATAGGCATATTGAGGTGAGGGAGTACTTGCAACGAGTGAAGGCAAATGATGATTACAGCCGTCAAGTGATGGCGGTTAGTTTTGCCCTCTTAAAACCAAGCTCAAATTTGCACTTTCATTCCTTCTGACTTTCTAGTTTGCTTGTTTAACTAACATCCAGGCTATGTTGGCGTCTTGGACTAACCGCACGGAGCCACCACAAGTTGGACCCCCACCACCACCTGCGGGAGACGCCCCACACATTCCCACGTTCGAGGAATGGCTGGCACTAGGCGGTGATACTCCGGTTAGTACATTTGCCTAACTACTGACAAACTAGTTCTCGTTCATACAACACTATCATGTCATATTTACCGTTAGAATCTTCTCTCAAACATGTAGGGGACCGGTGGCTTGACTCCTGCTCCGTCGACCCTAGTCACTCCGATCTGGCAAAGTGATGGTGGTCGCGGTGGCGGTTTTGGCAGAGGTGGACTTGGCGGTGGCGGTTTTGGTGGAGGTGGACTTGGCGGAGGTGGACTCGGTGGTGGTGGTGGTTTTGGCGGAGGTGGACTTGGCGGAGGTGGACTCGGTGGTGGTGGTGGTTTTGGCGGAGGTGGACTCGGTGGTGCTTGATGTCGATGCTGATTCCGTGTATGCGGTCGTTGTGCCATGCCTTTCATGTTTCAACTTTTATGATGTTTCATGTCTTGCAGTACTTTTATGTTCGTGAACTTTCGCCGGTGATGATCTTTAGATGATGAACTTGACTATGTTTAAATGATGATGATGAACTGTCATATTTCATATTATTCTACTTTGAATTGCTGTCAAATGAAGTGAAAAAGAGAAAACAGGGAAAATAAAAAAAACTATGCCTACGGCAAAGCCGTCGGCATATCTTTGCTTAGGAGCCACCAGGATGCGCCACATGGCAGAGCTATGCCTACGGCAAAGCCGTCGGCATAGATTTACATCTATGCCGAAGGCTTTGCCGTAGGCATAGCCCTGCCGCCAGGCCAAGCCAGCGGACGACACGTGGCAAAGGTATGCCGACGGCTTGGCCGTCGGCATAGATTAAATCTATGCCGACGGCCAAGCCATCGGCATACCTTTGCCACGTGTCTTCTCCTCAGTCGCCAGCGGTTTTGACGGCACCGTCTGTTGCCGTCTGACGGAAAACAACGCCGACGGCTAAACTATGCTGATGGCTGCCTCACAGCCGTCGGCATACGCTCCTATGCCGACGGTCTGACACAACTACGCTGACGTGATCTATACCGACGGGGCTATGCCGACGGCAGCCGTAGGCATAGATCTATGCCGACGGCCCTGGGCCGTAGGCATAGCCGCGAGTCCGGTAGTGACGGCGCGCGCGGGAGGCATGCAACTGGAGCTATACGACGAGTAGTGCAAGGGCAGGAGGTTCTTTTTCCCCATCAATATAAGACTTTATTTCTCAAATGATAGACATGTCATTTACAAGAGGTTGAGAAATAAAATCGGGGAAGAACTTTCTCCCAAAAATTAGAAGATCTAGTTTTAATTTCGGAAACAATATATCGGACCTCACCGAAATATGTGAAATTTCGCATATTTCGAAAATTATTTCGGATTTTAAGATATTAAATTTCACTTAATTTTAATGAATTCTAACATAATTTAAATTTATTTGAAGATTAGTTTGAAACATCCTTGAAATTTTGGCATTAAAAATATTTTGGACCCCATTGAAATATTCGAAATTTCACTGTAATTTCGTTCAAATTTTTGACCCTGTATAGGAGTGGCCAAAGCGACCTAGCTATTAATTTTGCTTCACGAAAGCAATGGGAGAACGAGACCTTCACAAAATCACAAACCAACTGATTGCATTCTGTGATCGTTGCAACCTCCTCGCCGTGATAATGTTCCTGTTTTTGCATAGTCTCCACCGCCAAACTAGAGTCGGACTCAATATGAGCAACGTTGCATCCGATCCTCACTGCCAAATAACGACCATGCTTGATGATGAAGATCTCCGCCGAATCAGTACTACTCACATATGGTAACACCCATGTTGCAACTGCAATAAAATGACAGTGATCATCACCTACAACAGCCCCTATAGCACCATTAAGAGACCATTGAAAAAGCATGCGTCCACATTAATTTTTATAGCTCCCCTGCTAGGACTTTCTAAATCTGACTATATTTTCGTTCAATAACTTTAGGAGATGCAACTCTAACGTAGTTTGTAGCTGACACCCTAATAGCAAGAGCTGTTTTGCCCGGGGTTTTATCAATTTTCCCTTTACAATTTGGTCTCATTACCACCACACATACCACACTGCGACAATTACCAACTCCGGTATAGGAACTTCGCCCGTTCCCGGTGGTAACTTTGACCAAATTTCCAAGGTGATAGAGCCTGGTCTGTCTTTAGCAACGACTTGTCTGGTAGTATATGGCAAGGGTAGGAGCTTGTGTTATCTCTACTATAAAAGACTCAGTTGGTGAAGATGGTGTGTCTGTCATTCGTCATTTCTGACCATTAGATCTGTATCTAACGGTTGTGAGGTAAGTTGTGTCATTTTTGCAATAATTGCACACTTCTCTGCTCCAATTTGCAGAAAACCCCTTATTATCTTGAAAGCAACCACATCCCTCCCTCATCTCATCAAAACAGCCTGAGAAATATATTTTGAGTAAAATGTAACATATTTGTAGTGGTATATGTATATCAAAACAAAAGTGTTTTCTTTCAAGTTTTTGAACAAGTAATATTCTACTTTGGATCTGTTGCAACGCACGGGCACATTGCTAGTTGGATTCACAAATGTGTGGTACGATCGATCCCCACTGTCGTGCGAAGAGTATTATTTAACTGGAGCCTATTCCTCTGTTGAGTTATAATGAATTCACAAATGTGTGGTCGATCGACTCCCACTGGCGTGCCACCGTTTCTTTTTAGTTTGCATATAAAATTTGGTCAAAGTTAAACTTTGTAAGGTTTGACTAACTTTATAGGAAAAAATATCAGCATTTATAATATGAAATCAATATTATTAGATGCGTCGTGAAACGAACTTTCATGCCATATAACTTTAGTATTGTAGATGTTAATTTTTTTTATATAAATTTGGTCAAATTTTGCATAGTTTGACTTCAAATAAATTTTATATGCGGAGTAAAAAGAAATGGAGGGAGTATTAGGTTTCTTTCGAAGATTCTGTATGCCGACTGACAAATCCACAAGAGATACACACCTACTGTTTCCATTCAACAACTCCTACTTATTACAGCACAAGCACATACGGATATATCCATTCACATTTTAGTGTTAGATACATCCATATCTAGATAAATCTAAGACAATAATTTTGGGACGGAGGGAGACATTTCACCCACAGTACATAGGAAACTAGCTTTCATTTAATGCTGTGGGATACATCCTGAATTATGTTCACACATTACTGGAATAGGCTAGATCAAATAGAAATCAGTATATTCTCTGAACTGGGATGGCTGAACCTGATTTGGGTTTGGGAAGGCTAAGATGAGAACAGAGACATTTCACCCACAGTATAGAACTTACTCAAAACAATTGCAGTTTGACACAAGCGTGCAGAAGGACCTTTATATATATGATAAAACTGAAGTACTTGCGGTGACAATACAAATAAACTACTTAAACTACTGTGTGTTTCTGGAGGCAATGCATCACTCCAAAACCTCGTCCGGCAGCCGTAGGTCTTTGATGGTGCAGTTCTGTATTCTCGTGCAAATAGGCTCTTCCCAGTCCCTGAACGTGGGCCAACATTTAGTGACATCCAGCAGCTCAAGGCGTGGGCAGTGGTCGAGGAGGGCGTTCAGTAGCTGTATCTGAAAACAGCCATCCGACATGACGAGGCGCTCCAGCAGAGGGAGCTTCTTGATGGTCTCCGTGATAAGTTTTCCGTCATCGATGTAAGGCCAGCCTGTGACGTAGAGGTTCCTCAGCAATGGCGCCCTGGAGGTGATCGATTAGGAGAGATAGTTAGGATAAGACGGATGCATGCGTGCGGCATGCATGTCAATTAATAACCGATCAATGGATGCAACGTCCGATATGAAAGTTGGTCAGGACTCGGGAGTACGTGCCTGTTGGCGAGGTATACTAGGACATCGGCGTCGACGTGGCCGCTGAATGACTCACAGCCGCCGGCGCTGCGCTCCACCGCGGCGCGTGCCATGGCCTTCCATCTTGCCGGCAGTGGCAGTTCATCCCACGAGCAGTACTCTTCGTGCTCTTCGTCCCACGGATCGGGACGTAGGTCGATGTGCCGCCACAGCAGGGGCTCATCCTTGGCTCGCCGCCGCCAGGGCGAGCACGCGAGCCCTACACCGCTGAGGATGTCGGTCTGCGGGAGTTTGCTGAGGATGATGCATAGGACGTCGCCGGGCAACGACGAGTTAATTGCATGGAACTACCACACTTCGGCACATTGTGACGAATCAGTACCATTAGTCATTTTTTTTGCCATGCAGTGCCAACTCTAAGCCTTCTTTTTTTGACGCGAAATTAAGGAGCTTTATTGCGAAATTGAGATCCGGTTACAATCAGCTAAAAAGCTGCTGACTAAAAAGGATGGACAAGAGTCCAGCCAAACATCTGAAACTGAAAGCGAGGTGGCATGCTTTGCAAGAAGGTCGGCCGAAGAATTGGCTTCTCTTGCGACATGCTGGACCGAAAAGGAGACGAAGCTTGCAGCTTTTTCCTTGATTTCATCGAAGATAGGCTTCACAATCGACCTGGGACTGTGATGCGAGTTCCAGAGGTTCGCTACCTCCAAGCAATCTACCTCCATTGCTACGTGCGAGAATCCCCTCAACTGGGCGAATATCACTCCCTCTCGCAATGCGAGGGTTTCTGCAATGAAGGGATCAGTAACACCTGGGATGGGCTTGCTCCATGCACCCATGAAGGAGAGATGAGAGCGGGCAATTCCTCCCGCACCTCCCTTCTGAAGTTGGATGTCCAGTGCGCCGTCCGTGTTAATTTTGATCCACCCGGGCTGTGGTGGTTTCCAATTCTGAATCTCCGAGTTTTTCCGCTGGGGTGGTGGCATGTCAAGAATAGAAAGGTCGTCTCAGGCCCCCTTGATGGCCTGGACGGGATCATAACCCTCCTCGTCGTGCGTCCAGCGATTCCTGGAGTTCCAGATTGAGTGCATGATTGAGATGATCTTGCATCTATCCTGGTCCGAGAATCTGGTATCTACCACCATATCTTGTGCCCAAGTGTCGTAGTGCAATCGTGGTAATTTCAGACCAAGAACCTCCTTGGCTGCGGACCAGAAGGCTTGCGCATGCGTGCAAAGGATCAGTGCGTGGAAGAGATCTTCTTCCGTAGCCTTGCAAAGATCGCAAAGCGAATCAGTGCGTATGTGGCGATATTTCATGTTGGCGTAGTCAGGAAGGATCCCCCTGAGTACTCTCCACATGAAAACGCGAACTCTTGGGGTCACTTTGAGCTTCCATAGAGCAGTCCATAACTGTTTTTGAGAAGATGAGGTTCCCACTGCCGTCCCTTCCTCTAGAGCGCGACGCTCGTTCTGAGTCACTAGAGCACGGTAGGCTGATTTTACAGTATACTCTCCGGATCGTTCAAAGGCCCATGCCAGAAAATCTTCTCCACCATTTTGCCTGATAGGAATATTCAATATGGCCTCCGCATCTGGTGCGAGAAAGTTCCGACGGACTGTTTCAAGATCCCAGGTCCCTGTCGCATTGTCAATGAGTTCAGCGACTCGATCTATCGGGTCGTTCCCTAGCCGCCCCATGGGCTTGAGGGTAGTGGAAGTAGGAATCCAGGGATCAGTCCAAACTGAGATTGATTCTCCGTTTACCACAAGTTTGATCAATCCTTGTTGCAGCGCCGATCGCCCCGCAATGATGGCCTTCCAGGTAGCCGAAGAGGATGGCGCGGCGTTGGCCTGCATGAAGTCACCGTCGGGAAAATATTTCCCTTTGAGGACACGAGAATAGAGAGAGTTTGGGTGGGTGATTAGGCGCCAACCATGTTTCCCGAGAAGCGCCAGATTGAAGTTCTCCAGTTCTCTAAATCCCATACCTCCCTGAATCTTTGGTACGGACAGCTTCTTCCATGATATCCAGTGCATAGATTTCCTGTCAATGGAGCTGCTCCACCAATATTTTGCCATGGCAGATGTGAGTTGCTTGCAAACTTTTTTCGTCAGTAGAAAACATGTCATACTAAAGGTGGGAATGGCTTGGATGACTGATTTGAGAAGTATCTCCCTTCCCGCGCATGCCAGGAGGCGCTCAGACCAGCCTTGCATATTTGCTCGGCTTCGTTCGCCAATGTGGTCGAACGAGCCGCTGTGAATACGACCTACCGCTGTTGGTAGACCCAGGTAACGTTCCGTGAAAGCTTCAGAATGGATTCCAAGTTCTTGTTTGACTATATCACGAACAGGTTGACTTGCATTGGGGCTGAAGTAAATAGAACTCTTGGTCTTATTTACCGCTTGCCCGGAGCACTCTGCATATATCCGAAGTATCTCATTCAGTCTTTGTGCGCTCTGGAGATTTGCTCCTAGGAAAATGAGGCTATCGTCTGCGAACAGTAGGTGGTTGACCCATGGAGAGCGGACACTCACGCGTATTCCACGATCGATGTGAGGGCCACCATGATTGTTCATTAGGGAAGTAAAGCCTTCTGCACAAATTAAGAATAGGAAGGGGGACATGGGACACCCTTGCCTTAATCCTTTTGTTGGCTGAAAATATGGTAGCAGTGATCCATTGACCTTCACAGAGAAGCGTACCGATGAGACGCATTTCATGACTAGTCTGACAAACTTGTCACAAAAGCCCAGCCGTATCATCATCGCTTCCAGGTAATGCCACTCTACTCTGTCAAATGCTTTTAGCATATCCAGTTTAACTGCACATGAAGAATTCTTGCCTTTCCTCTTCTTCTTCATTGCGTGGATGCTTTCATATGCCACCAGTACATTGTCAGTGATGAGACGTCCTGGGACAAAGGCGCTTTGTTCGTCTCCTATTACCTCTTCCATGATGTTCCTCATATGGTTGGTATTTGCTTTAGCAGCTATCTTGTACAGAACAGGGCATAGAGCTATAGGACGAAATTGGGATATTTTCTGGGGGTTGCGTACCTTGGGAATTAGAGTTATGGCAGTGTCATTCAGTCCGCTGGGCAGCTCACCTCCATTCAGGAAGTCTAAGATGGCCACTGTTATGTCATCGCCAAGGATGTCCCAGTGTCGTTGGAAAAACCCCGCCGTAAAACCATCAACACCTGGCGCCTTGGATGGTGCCATCTGAAACAATGCCGTGCGCACCTCGTCAGCAGTGTAGTCTTTCTCTAGCATTTCGTTCATTGCTGTTGTAACGCGGGGCGTGACAAATTGGAGCAAATCGGCCATATCTCTGTACCCTTGAGAGGCGTACAGATTTGTGTAGAAACTCTGAATTTCGTCTGCCACTTCATCTGGTTCAGAACAAATGTGACCATCATCCCTCTCTAAAGTGGTGATCCGATTCATCCTTCTACGCAATGATGCTCGGGCGTGGAAAAATTTTGTATTCCTATCTCCAGCCCGAACTGTTTGTACTCTGGATCTTTGCTTGATCCAGATCTCCTCTTGCCGTAGCGCTTCACGGAGTTGTGAAGCCACAGGAAGTTCTTCTTCTGTTGGTCCTCGTCCAACAGAGACAGTTCGGAGCCTTTCCAAGCTTTTCTGCAATTTCCGAACTTTTTTTGCCATGTTACCAAACTCGCGCTCCCCCCAGGAGCCGAGTTGAGACTGTACGAAGTTGAGCGCTTCCACTACTCCTTTGAGTCCCTCTTGGCCAGCCCCCACTTTCCAACTATCCAGAACAAGTTTGTCATAGTTAGAATGGGTCTGCCAGACGTTTTCATATCGAAAGGGGCGTTGCGAGGCTGGCCACCTATTCGGGTGATCTCGCCTGAGTTCTGCCAGCACAAAACAGTGATCAGAGGCGACTGAACTAATATGTTTGACAGTGGTATACTCGAAAAGTTGCATGAATTCATTATTTGCTAATGCTCGATCAAGTCTAGCTTTTACATTCGAGTCACCGTGCTGTCTGTTATCCCATGTGAAGGGAACTCCTCTCCACCCTAGGTCTAGGAAGGAGCAAGCATCAATGGCTTCGCGGAAGGCCTGCATCTGCCTGGCTGGTCTGTCATGCACACTGAAGTGCTCGTCAGCATACATGGTTTCATTAAAATCGCCCATGCAGATCCAGCCATCATGCTGAATGCCATGAAATGTATGCAAGAACTCCCAACTGTGGTGTCTGTTTTCTGTCCGGGGTTCTCCGTAAAAACCTGTAAAGCGCCAAGGGTTTGGGTCATCCCTCATCTTGACTCTTACATCAATGTGCGCTCGGCTGTAGTTTTTTAGTTCAACATGTACTTCATCGTTCCAAAACAAGCCGATGCCACCACTCAAACCGGTGCTATCCACCGCAAAACAGCCATGAAAACCCAAAGTAGTTCTCAGGTTCTCGACTCGTTTACCCTTGATCTTCGTTTCCATAACAAAGAGAAGGGCGGGACCTTCTTGCTTCACTAGATTGCGAAGCTCGCGAACTGTCTCAGGGTTCCCAAGCCCTCGACAGTTCCAGCTGATGCATTTCATTGGGACAGGCAGGGCTGCGAGGCAGCCGCTGCCGAGGTCCCAGAATTTTCAGGTGTAGGCCTTTCCTTTTTGCGTTCCCTTACAGCTGCTCCATCGTCTTCTTCGGCCTCGACAGTCTCAACCACCGGGCCTCCACAGATCAGTAGCTGCTGCTTGTTGCTATCATCGACAGGAGGGTTTGAGGAATTGGGATCGATCCTCCTGTATACTTTTTTTGTTCCATCTCCCCTTTCCGTTTGTTTTTATTGTTCTTAATCGGAGAGTTCACCTCGTTTGGCTGCTCCTTAGCTGTACTGGACTGCTTAGTGTCTTGTCTTGAACCTCGGGCAGTCTCCTCTCTATTGTAGCCCTGACTAGAGCTTGCCTTCTTCCAATCCTCTTGAGGCCGGAGGCCCTTGCCAAACGGCAAATCACCATTGGCATCGCGGGTTCCGGGTGTGGGACAGAAGAGATCGCCGTGTCCCAGACGACCGCACGAAAAGCAAAAGTGTGGGATGTTCTCATATTGGATATCGTACAGATAGGTGCTCTTGCGTCTGGCCGATTCAATCAGGATCCAGCGCCTCAAGGGTTTGCTGACCTCTGATGTAACACGGGCTCTGAGAAAGCCTCCAACATGATCAAACTGAACTTGCGAGGATTGCTTATCTATCTGCTTTGCGATCGCCATTCCCCATGAGTCATTTCGCAGATTGAAAGGTAGGTTAACTACCCTAGCCCAAACTTAAAGATGATCAAACTTTAGTTCAGACGGCTTCATGCAGTCGTTGAACTCGGTTAGGATCACTGCATGCTTGCTAATGTGCCACGGGGAGCCTTCCCAGACGCGATCATGATCTCTCTGGGCAGCGAACTCCGCCACAAACATATTGACTCCGACAGATCGGAATTCCAACCCCTTAGGGTTTCCCCAGGCGGGACGGAGGGCGTTGGAGATGGTTTGGATATGGAGATTGTTGCGGTTCAGCACCTTGCCGGCGATCTTCCACTTCTGCCGATCGCCCTCCTCCCGATCATCGATTACTAATGGCGTGGCCTCCTCTTCAGTTAGGTCAAGCTTCCCTAGGGCCTCCGCCAGCCGAGCCCTTGCCGAATTGGGTGACAAGGAACCGACACCACCAGGTCCGTTGTTCGCCGACGAGGAAGCTGGGGAAGCCATCTTCTCCTCCCCCTCCCCGGCGATGAGATCTCGCCCCTCCGATTCGATCAGCGGGCACCGCAGGTCCACGCGTGAAACTCTAGTCGCCTCCTGCGAGTCGTCCGGGCTTTCCGCTGGAAAAGAATCCAACTCTAAGCCTAAGTGTTGCAAAACAGATTAAGCCACGTATAAACACGTATTGACGATGTATCTGACCAGCAGGGCCCACATGTCAACAGCCAACTTGGCATATTTTTTTGCAGAAAACCCCTTTGTTATAAATTTAATCGCTCAAAGCCGCGACCGCGCCGGAGCCTCGTCACTGGCTCGCCGGAGCCCCGTCGCCTCGACCTCGCCGGCCTCCCCTCGACGGAGCCCCGTCACTGGCTCGCCGGAGCTCCGGGCCCCTCTCCCTTCTCTTTCCTTTCCTCTCCTCTTCGCTGGCTGGCCGGGGCGGTGGTGGTTGGCGACGCTGGTGAGGCGCATGGGTGGGTGATGTGGTGGCGGTGTGGGCGACGAGGGTTGAGGGCGTCGCGGCGGCATGGTTGCCGGTGGCCGCAGGAACCGCCGCTGGATTCAAGATCCGCCGCCCCTGTGTGCCTCGCCCACGTATCCTCTCGATCTGCTCGACCCGAGTTGCTCGAGACCTAGACGAGCCAGCGTTGCGTGGGCCGCTTGACAGCCCAACTGCGGCCCAAGGAAGCTAGCACGTTTTTTCTGAGGGGAGTACTAAGCACCAGACTAGAACCAGCGCACGGCAAGATTTTATGTGAGTTAGTATTATTTAGTGCCAAGAATGAACTTTTTTTTCTAAAATTTATGTGGATTAAAAAAAACAAATGTAAGATAATTTTATTTTGTCTTTGTTTAGTTCCACACACATGCACAATTATTACGGATCCTCATTGTATTTTTCAAATACACAATTAAACAAATTATATGTGCAACTCGCAGTTATTGCACATATTGATTGTATTTTTTCTAAATGCACAGTTACTCACAATTTTGATAACATGTATAAAAGATCAAATGTATTATTTACTGTGGCCCAAGGTTAGTATTATTTACTGCCAAGCATGAGCTTTTTTCTAAAATTTATGTGGATTAAAAGATCAAATGTAAGAAAATTTTATGTGACTTCACTCAGCACCACACGCATGGACAACTATTATGCATCATCAATATATTTTTGAAATACACAATTAAACAAATTATATGCCCAACTTACAGTTACTGCATATATTTTTTGTATTTTTTTAATGCACAGTTACTCAAAAAAAATGATAACAAGTACCAAAAATTATTGTGTAATCGTAATAAATTTTGTATTGCATGATGCACATTTTAGAAAATACATTTAAAATTTTTAAATACGTGTTCAACATTTCCCAAAAATGTTCTGAACATCTTTTTTCTTCAAATGCACAAACACTTTATTTACCTTTCAGAGTAATTTTAAATTTTTTTGAACTTCAACCCAAAAAACAAAGTAGAGACCAGCAGGTTTATTCTTCAGAGCTTGGGTATTCTTCAGACATTGTATACTATAAACTGTTCACATATACACAATGAACTTTTTAATATATTATGCAATGAACATATTTCAATTATACGACGCGACAAACATTGTTTTAATGTCATATATTATATTTTTAGTATCGTATAAAAATCTGAACGGCTAGGAGTTTAAGGCGTATACGCGTACTAGTTGACGCATAGGATGCGCAAGCAAGCGCTGCAAACGACTAGGCGCGGGATCGATTTCCGTCGGGCGCGCTATTTTGTAGTTCGTAAAAGAAAACGAATGGCTCAAATTATAAAAATATCTACGCGTGCTTGTTGACCGAAAAGGAGTAACAGCGCAGCCGCAGCAAGCTACCCAGTAGAGCCGTACGTCGCGGGTTCGAATCCCTGCGGCACCCGCGCGACGCCCAGTTCCTCCACTCGTCCGGCGAGGCAACATGCATGGTCCTCCTCGCGGCGGCCGCGCGAAGACGAATGGCGGTCGGGTAGGTTAGGGTTTTGCTTTTATTTTTCTTCTAGGAGTACTTCTAATCCATCCTACCTGCAATTGTTTTGGGGAAACGTTTCGAGCCGGGCGACCGGCCACAGCTTCCGCCGGTCGCACGGTCATCGTTGGATTGCCACGAATCGTGCCTCTGCAATCTATTCATCTTGAACATACTAGCCGACCCAGCACCGCTTTATCCCCTACCTTATCTCTTCTGTTCTTTTCTTTTTTACTTCTTTTCTTTCTTGCGGCTTTATCTCTTTTGTTCGTGACGAGGACCAACAATTCGTCTATCCCCGCATCTCTCTCCTGGATGCCACCATTGACGCGCCTTCAACTCAGAGATTTTTACTCACTTCTATTTGCTTCACAGGGCTCAACCAATACGCAAATTATTCTTGAGTATATCCAGGTGGTCGTGTCTGAAGCAATGAATACCAAGTTAGATGCTGCGACAACGGATGAGGAGATAGAAAAAGCGCTATTCCAAATGGGTCCGACGAAGGCCCCCGGCCCGGACGGGCTCCCTGCCCTCTTCTACCACAGGCACTGGCCATTGGTGAAGGATGAGGTTTGCGCAGCTGTTCGTGATTTCCTTGGAGGAGGACAAATACCGGAGGGTTTTAATGACACAATTCTGGTGCTGATCCCAAAAGTTAAGTCGTCGGAGTTGCTCTCACAGTTCAGACCGATTAGCTTATGCAATGTACTCTATAAGATTGCGGCAAAAGTGCTAGCCAACCGGCTCAAAGTGGTGCTTCCCGTACTAATCTCGGAAGAGCAGAGTGCCTTTGTACCGGGTCGACTCATCACTGACAACGTGCTAGTGGCATACGAATGTGTTCACGCCATCAGGAAGAGGAAGAGGAAGAAAGCGTCATGTGTAGTCAAGCTAGACATGATGAAGGCCTATGATCGTGTAGAATGGGACTTTTTGCAACAAATGATGAGGAAGCTAGGGCTTTCCCACGCATGGACAGCCATGGTGATGAGATGTGTGACCTCGGCCCGGTTTTCGGTGAAGCTTAATGGCAATATCTCGGAGGGTTTCCTTCCTAGCCGAGGCTTACGCCAAGGATGCCCTATCTCCCCCTATCTTTTTCTATTTTGTGTAGAGGGGTTTTCGGCGCTTCACAAAAAATCGCAACGTGAGAAAGAGATCCAGGGTGTGACTTTTGGGCGCATTGGCCCCACGGTCACACATTTGCTCTTTGCAGACGACATCATTGTCTTCCTCGAGGCAACCAAAGAGAACATGGCGACACTCAGGACAATTCTGCACTCATATGAGGAGGCATCCGGCCAAAAAGTAAACCTGGAGAAATCCTCTATCTTTTTCGGGAAGGGATGTAGCAATGATGACAAGGCTATTCTGAAGCAGGAGGTAGGGATTCATTCCGGCTCTCAATGAAAAATACCTTGGCCTTCCAACGGTGGTGGGCAGGTCAAAGGATGGATGCTTCAAACATGTCAGCGAATCGGCTAGAGGCAAAGTTCTGGGGTGGAAAGGACAGGGTTTATCGAAGGCAGCAAGGGAAGTTCTTGTCAAGTCTGTGTTGCAAGCCACACTGACGTATTCGATGAGTTGCTTCCAGCTCTCCAAGAAAATGTGTCGGAAACTGAAATCTATCTCTTCAAAATTCTGGTGGGGAGCGGCCAACGGTGAACATAAAGTCCATTGGGTTGCGTGGGATAAAATGTGCACTCGGAAGCAAGCTGGTGGGATGGGCTTCCGGGATTTCGAGATGTTCAATCAAGCCCTACTCGCAAAACAGGTCTGGAGATTGCTCATGTGCCCTACATCGCTTTGCGCAAAGGTGCTGAAGGCTCGGTATTTCCAGGACATGGATGTTATGGCGGCTGGGTGCCCACAAGGGTGCTCATACACGTGGAGAAGCCTGATGCATGGCCGAGACCTCCTAGCTCACGGCATTGTGTGGCATGTGGGGGAGGGAACAAAAATCAATGTGTTGCATGACAATTGGATTCCCCGCAAGGGAAGCATGTCTCCCCTAGGTACCACCTATGTACCGAATACTATCAAGGTGGCTGACCTGCTCTCTGAGGACGGAACGACCTGTGACGAAGGAAAATTGCAGGCTGTTTTCACCCCGTCTGACGCCCAACATATTAGACAGATAGTAGTGGGGGGGGGGGCAGAGAAGATTTCCGGGCTTGGAACTACACCAAGAACGAATTTTCACTGTGAGATCGGCCTACCACCTGGGGATGTCCCTGAAAACGGCGAGAAAGGCACTGGCCACCTCGTCTAGCTCGGTTGCGGATCACAAGAGTTGGATGGAACTTTGGGCAGCGGATGTTCCCAACAAAGTTAAAATACATGGTTGGAGGATGCTAAAGAATGGGCTGGCTATTGGTGATGAACTACAGCGACGACATGTCAAACCGGGGGTGTTCTGCATTGCGTGTGGCAGAGTGGAAACGATCACACATAGGATATGGCGATGCCCACACTCGATGCTATTTCGGAAAGCTCTGTCAAGAGCATCAGCAACGCCCATGCCGCAGCTTCCCAAGCATATCGGAGGGAGTTCAAAGCATGCGTTTATGGGTACTAGACTAGCTTAGCACAACTTCAGACGAGGAGAAGAGTGATGCGGGCGTGGTACGAGCTGTGGCTGTCGAGAAACAATGCAAGGGAGTCTACCAGGATTGAAGAACCTGCGACCATAGCAGAAAGAGTTCTTCGCCTGGATGAAGAATGGCAAGCTATCAAGGATGTTGCGAGAGGACCACGCGTTCAGAGGAACACAGAAAGTTGGGCTAAACCTGATGATGGATGGCTCAAGGTGAACACGGATGGAGCCCTAGCTAAGCAAGGAGGATCGGGAGGAGGTGGAGCGGTCCTCAAAGACCATCATGGTTCGTTCGTGGCAGGAGCGAGCCATTTTTTCCCAGTTGCTGCGGATCCGGAACTTGCAGAACTCATGGCGTGTCGCCGGGGGGTTCTTCTTGCCCAAGAGCATGATGTTCAGAAAGTGATAGTTGAGATGGATTCTCTGTCAGCAGTTGGGAAGATCAACAACGTTCAGAGAGATCTATCGGCGAGTGGACAGATTGTCCAAGAGATCAAGGAGATGCTAGCCCAATTCCAGGATCACAAAGTTAAATGGGTTCGCCACTCCGCCAACAAAGTCACGCATAGAGACTTTCTAGGGAGGGTTGCTGTAATTCTTTATGCCACGTTTGGCGCTTGGTTGCGCCGGATTTTGTAAGCTCAGACTTGGCCTTTGATGGAGGTTTTGAGCACTAAATAATTAAGCAGTGTTCCCCTCAAAAAAAAACTCAGTGTCGCCCACGCACGCCAAAGCACCTCCTCCCCTCCCTGAATAAAGTGGGGACAAAAATATTCGGTCAAAAGGCCAACTAAAATTACCGAATTTCAGTGAATTTCAGTTTTCATTTCGGTCAAAAGGTCAAAATATTCACTTGAAATCAATTTAATATGGCGGCTAGCTAGGGTTTCTGCCTCTCCTCGGCGGCACCGCTGATCTCGCACGTCTCCTGTGGCCTTAGGGCCATGTGTGCGCAGTGGATCCCGGTTTGCCGGCGGGAGGGCTCCGTTTTCAGGTGTTTCCTCAAGTTTTGTTATGGTTTGTATTCTTCTCAAGAAGACGAGAGGACGGCGGCTTCTTGAAGATGGAATAAAATTCTCCCCGTCTAGCCCCCGTCCCGATGGTGTGTCTAGCATCATCGGAGGGCATGTGGAAGTGTGTTTCCGGCGGATCTCGCGAGATTCGGTCGGTGGTTGTCTTTGGTGGATCCGCTCGGGTCCGGTCTTTGTTCGTCTTTGTTCATGTGCCTTCAGGTTGGATCCTTCCGATCTAAGCTTCTCTTCATCGGTGGCGGTTGCTGTTCTGGTGTTGTTGGTCCTATGGGGTCTTAGCATGACGACTTTCTGACTATCTACTACAACAAGTTGTGCCCGGCTTCGACGAGGAAGGGCGATGACGGCGGCGCGCCTTCGGCTCGCTTTAGTGCTTGTAGTCTTCGCTAGGTGGTCTATGAATTTGGATGTAATTTTCATTATTTCCGGTATTCATTGTACCTCCATGATTTGAGATGAATAGATCGACAGCTTCCTGCAAAAAAATTAATTTAATATTTGATTTATTTTTTGAAAATATTTTTAAAAAATATTTGAATTTATGTGTACTACTTAAATTGCTGAAATATTTTTCCCGGAAGGTAAATATTTCAGTGACTGCTGAAATTAATGAAATTCAGTGAATTTCATCGAAATCTCACTAATAGTGAAAACCAAGGCCACGCTATGACCGCCAACTGGTGTTGGGACGATGACCATGGGGTGCTACGTCGATGACACAATGATGCTGCAATCGGTCCACCAGGATGCTAGGACAGGCACCAGCGAGGGCTGGAACCAGCCATCAAGGATCCTACGACCAGCGCCACGTGTTGCTACGACAGCAACGTCGGGGATGCTGCAACCGGGCCACCAGGAGCTGGAACCAGATGGCTGAAAAGTCGCAAACCGCACTGGGGCATTCCTACGACGATGGCACCGGGGAATGCTGCAACCGGCATGTCTCGTGCTACGACCGGCATCACCAGGAACTGGAACCGGTGGGCGGAAAAGCTGTAAGCCACGCCGGGCATTGCTACGATGGAGACGCCAAGGATGCTGGAACCAACATGTCTGGTGCTACGACGGGCATCAACGGGAGCTGGAACATGCGGGTGGAAAAGCTACAACCTACTGCCTTCAATGGTGCGCACGGTGAGCATGGAGAGCCCGTGAGCACGGTGTGCTGGATTTGCAACAATGATGACCGCCACGAGCTGCCTTCAATGATGATCTCCAACGTATCTATAATTTTTGATTGTTCCATGCTATTATATTACCCGTTTTGGATGTTTATGGGCTTTACTTTACACTTTTATATCATTTTTGGGATTAACCTACTAACCGGAGGCCCAGCCCGAATTGCTGTTTTTTTTGCCTATTTCAGTGTTTCGAAGAAAAGGAATATCAAATAGAGTCCAAACGAAATGAAACCTTCGAGAGCAATCTTTTTGAAACAAACACAATCCAGGAGACTTGGAGTGGACGTCAAGCAGCAAATGAGGCGGCCACGAGGGTGCCCGGCGCGCCCTAGTGGGGTGGGCACGCCCCCCTCCTACGTCTTGAGCTTGCGTTGGTTTTCCTTGAAGAGGAAAGGGTGATGCAGCAATAGTAGCGTAAGTATTTCCCTCAGTTTTTAAGAACCAAGGTATCAATCCAGTAGGAGGCTCCTCAAAAGTCCCACGCACCTACACAAACAAACAAAGAACTCGCAACCAACGTAATAAAGGGGTTGTCAATCCCTTTGAGGGAGTCCTGGACTAGGGGGTGTCCGGATAGCCGAACTATCACCGTCGGCCGGACTCCAAGACTATGAAGATACAAGATTGAAGACTTCGTCCCGTGTCCGGATGGGACTTTCCTTGGCGTGGAAGGCAAGCTTGGCGATACGGATACGTAGATCTCCTACCATTGTAACCGACTCTGTGTAACCCTAGCCCTCTCCGGTGTCTATATAAACCGGAGGGTTTTAGTCCGTAGGACGAAGAACAATCATACCATAGGCTAGCTTCTAGGGTTTAGCCTCCTTGATCTCGTGGTAGATCTACTCTTGTACTACCCATATCATCAATATTAATCAAGCAAGAGTAGGGTTTTACCTCCATCGAGAGGGCCCGAACCTGGGTAAAAACATCGTGTCCCTTGTCTCCTGTTACCATCCGCCTAGACGCACAGTTCGGGACCCCTACCCAAGATCCGTCGGTATTGACACCGACATTGGTGCTTTCATTGAGAGTTCCTCTGTGCCGTCGCAATCAGGAAGGATGCCTCGTCCCGTCTTTAAAGACGGCACCGTTGCCAAAGGAGCTTTGGCCATCGGCCAAACTATCCGGCTAGGCAGTTTTCTTATGACCGCCTGTTCGGCCGCCACGCCGACGATGACCTCCCGGGTCATCAAAAGCAATCTCCACATCAACTCGGAATCCGCCGAGCAGCTAGATTCGATGGAGCTCTCCTCCTTAAATGAGCTCCTGGATCGCATCGCCGCCCTGGGAGTCGCTACAGACTACGATCAGATTGGGCCTAAAACCGATCTGAGAGAGATCAACTCTCCCCAGGCTACCCACCACGTTGCTGTGGTGGAGGAACAGCACGGCGACTCTTCTTCTACATTAAGGACAAGCTATGTCCGAATTCCCGACCCCTCCATGCCGGATTCCCGCGGAGGGACGGACGTCGATCAAGCCCTGAACCTAAAGTCAGGCAGCGGGCCGGATTCGTTGGACAACATCCAACAAGCCAAGCTTCCAAGTTCAGAAACTTTCCGGACCTTGAGTCTTAGATTGGACGGGGTTCCGAATTTAATTCCACCCGCCCACCCAAACACAAGCGATCTATCCCGAGTCCGGCAAGAGCCCGCTGAAATAGTACACCATTACTGGGCCAGATTCCTCCTGGTTATGGACAGGATAAAGGACTGCCGTGAGGAAAGCGCAATCTCAATTTTCTGCAACAATTGCACGGACAAGGGAATCATGAACGCCATAAGTCGTCGCGAAATTACACGCTTCGCCGACTTGGCGTCCATAGTACGAAAGTACTGTGCGATGGAGAGCGCGTGGAAAACTGAAACCAAATTTTGGGACAATCCGGCTCCGAACACAACCCTAGTTCGAAATAAAATGGTGCATCATATTCAGGCACCTGGGTTAAAAACCAAAAAGCAAAAACCCCCTAAAGGGCACGGAACCATACTGGAGGGATGGCTCAGTGGACCTTGCAAAATCCATAGTACAGAGGGCGCCACTCCAACACATAGCCTTCGAGCATGTTGGATACTACGGCAGGTGGCCAAAAGTGGCGAAGAGCTTCTAGCCCCAGAGAACCAGCCCAGTAGTACCAGTACGGTATTAACAGTCTTCGAGACTTTCGAATCAAATAATATGCGGAAACGAACACTCCGCAGCCTTGCCGAAGTCTACCAAGTAGCAACAATAAATCCATGGAGTGACACGGCTATTACCTTTAATGCCAGTGAAGAACCTAAATTCCGAACAACCCGAGCACCAGCCGCATTGGTCCCGAGTCCAATGGTGGACGGCTTTCGCCTTACTAAGGTACTCATGGATGGCGGTAGCGGATTAAACCTCATCTACGAGGAAAACCTTCGAAAAATGGAAATAGACTGGAGCCGCATTGAGCGAAGAAACACAACCTTCAGAGGAATAATCCCTAGTCGGGAAGCTTGCTGCACAGGAAAAATCACACTAGATGTGGTATTCGGCTCGCCGGACAACTACAGGTCCGAGGAGATCACGTTCCATGTGGCCCCGTTCACCAGCAGATACCACGCTTTATTAGGACGAGAGGCATTCACAATTTTTCAAGCTATACCCCATTACGGGTACATGAAGCTCAAAATGCCCGGGCCCAACGGAATCATCACCCTCGCCAGTGATCCGGACGTAGCGCTCCGCGCCGAAAATAAGACAGCCGCACTAGCCCTAGAGGCACTATCTGAAGCCCTAGCGGCCGAGGAACTCACAGCGCTGCGCTCCACCGTGAACAGGGACGACGTCATACTTGACAAAAAGATCCAAGTCCACCTCTTTTAAGCCAGCAGACGAAATAGTCAAATTCCAAGTCCATCCAACGGACCCTACAAAGACGGCCTCCATTGGGGCACAATTAAACCCTGATGTAGACGCCGCACTACGAGAATTCCTACGGGAAAATTGGGATATTCTTGCCTGGCACCCTTCAGACATGCCAGGAATCCCACGCCGGCTGGCAGAGCACAGCCTAAATATCCTAAAAGGATTCAAGCCAGTCAAACAGGCTCTTCGGCGATTTTCCGAACCCAAAATACAGGCAATGGGAGAGGATCTAGCCAAACTATTAGAAGCCGGATTCATCAGAGACATAAAACATCCGGACTGGCTAGCAAACCTGGTAATGGTACCAAAGAAGGACAAATCCTGGCGCCTGTGTGTCGATTTCAAGGACCTTAACAAGGCCTGCCCAAAGGATCCCTTCCCCCTTCCCCGCATCGATCAAATTATCGACGCTACCGCAGGGCACGATTCATTGTGCTTCCTCGATGCATACTCAGGCTACCATCAAATCAAGATGGCGGAGCCAGACCAAGCCGCAACGGCATTCATTACTCCATACGGACCATTCTGCTTCAACACAATGCCCTTTGGGCTCAAAAATGCCGGCGCAACATACCAGCGCATGATTCAGACATGTCTGGCAAACCAGATCGGCAAAATAGTGGAGGCATACGTAGATGATGTGGTCGTCAAATCCAAACACGTCGAAACTCTAGTAGACGACTTGAGGCTCACATTCGACAATCTCCGAGCATATGACATTAAGCTCAACCCGGAAAAATGCGTTTTCAGCGTACCAGCCGGAAAGCTCTTGGGCTTCATTGTATCCGGTAAAGGAATTGAAGCAAACCCAACCAAGATCCGAGCTCTGTCACAATTGGATATCCCAAAAGACCTCAAGCAAATACAAAAATTGACTGGATGCGTGGCGGCTCTAAGCCGCTTCATCTTCCGCTTAGGAGAAAAGGCATTACCCCTTTATCGCCTCCTCCGGCGCACCGAACACCTCGAGTGGACGGATGCCGCCACGGCCGGACTCGAAGAAATAAAGGCCATATTGGCAACAAATACGGTCCTGGCCGCGCCCAAGTTGGGCGAACCAATGTTATTATATATCGCGGCAACACATCAAGTCGTAAGCGCGGTGCTCGTCGTCGAACGAGAAACGGACGGACACAAGTTCCCTCTTCAAAAACCAGTGTACTACGTATCCACTGTCCTAACTCCATGCAAGTCCCGGTATCCACATTACCAAAAGATAGCGTACGCAGTGTTCATGGCATCCCGGAAGCTCCGACACTACTTTCAAGAGTGTTCGATAACAGTAGCCTCTAAAGTACCTCTCAATGACATTATAAACAACCGCGACGCAACTAGTCGGATTGCAAAATGGGCCATTGAGCTCCTCCCATTTGACATAAACTATAGACCACGGCAAGTCGCAAGTTTTGGCTGACTTCGTCGCCGAATGGACCGAAGCCGAACTCCCTAAAGAGTACGGCGCATATTCCAATTGGATTATGCACTTCGACGGCTCCAAAATGTTGGTCGGCCTGGGGGCTGGCATCGTCCTGACATCCCCAACCGGAGACACAGTCCAATACGTACCCCAGATAATGTACACGGACTCCAACAACGCAGCCGAATATGAGGCCCTTCTACATGGCCTCCGGATGGCGGTCTCCATGGGCATTAATCGCCTAGAGGTGCGCGGGGATTCGAACCTCGCAATATCCCAAATAAATGGAGACTTCGACGCCAAGGATCCGAAAATGGCAGCTTACCGTAACGCCGTCCTAAAAATGTCAGCTCGGTTTGAAGGGCTCGAATTTCACCATATAGCCCGGGATAATAACCAGGCGGCAGACGTATTGGCACGCATCGGCGCAAAGCGCGATGCCGTCCCTCCCAACATCTTCCTGGAAGGGCTTTTCAAGCCATCCGTACTATGGGAAGGGGAGTCCGGAAACAATAATCTGGACCCAACCGCACCGCCCGACACCAAACATTCTGACACAATTGGTGGCTCTGCCAATGAAATAACACATTCAGCCCACGAAATAATGGCAGTCATTGCCCCGTGGACGAAACCATTCCTAGCCTACTTAACTAGGCAGGAACTCCCCGAGGACCAAAACAAGGCCCGCTGCATAGTATGACGATCTAAAGCCTATAAGGTCCATGAGGGAGAGCTTTATAAGAAAAGCACAACCGGAGTCCTTCAAAGGTGTATCTCCGAAGAGGAAGGGCGAAATCTTCTTGCTGAAATCCATGCCGGACTCGGTGGGAACCACGCTGTAGCCCGGGCCTTTGTAGGCAAGGCCTTCCGTACAAGATTTTATTGGCCGACGATCCGGGCAGATGCTCAGGACTTAGTCCAACGATGCGTCGGTTGCCAGCTCTTTGCTAATCAAAGCCACATGCCACCCACCGCCCTCAAAACTATACCCATCACCTGGCCGTTCGCGGTCTGGGGGCTTGACATGGTTGGACCCCTTAAAGGAGGAACCCACAAGCAAAAATACCTATTGGTCATGGTGGATAAATTCACCAAATGGATAGAGGCCAAGCCAGTTAAGACGGCCGAATCCAGACCCGTGATAGACTTCATATCAGGGGTAGTACACCCTTACGGCATCCCCCATAGCATCATCACTGATAATGGCACGAACTTCACGGCCGACGAGGTTAAACTCTGGTGCAAAAACATGGGCATCAAGCTCGACTACGCTTCAGTCTATCACCCTCAAACTAACGGTCAAGTCGAGCGAGCAAATGGTCTAATCATGAGCGGCATTAAACCCAGACTAGTGCGGTCCCTCAAGGAATCCAACACGCACTGGGTAGAGGAGCTCGACTCCGTACTCTGGGGACCGCGGACCACGCCGAATTGCGCTACCGGATTCACACCATTTTTTATGGTGTACGGCGCAGAGGCAGTTTCGCCCTGCGACATAATTCATGACTCACCTCGCGTGCGCATGTACGAAGAAAGAGAAGCCGAGCTGGATCAGCAGGACAGTTTGGACGCCTTAGAGGAGGAGCGCGACGTGGCAAAAGCTCGTTCCGCATGCTATCAACAGCAGGCTCGAAGATATCAAAGCAGAGAAGTACGGGCCAAAACTTACAATGTTGGCGATCTAGTTCTACACCTGTCGGACAAGAAAAAGGACAAACTCAAGCCCAAATGGGAAGGTCCCTTCATCATCGACCAAGTCCTGACCGGCGGAGCATACCGTCTGCGAAACGCATCGGATAACTGACTCGAGCCGAACCCATGGAACGCAGCCCGTTTCCGAAGATTCTACGCCTAGCGCCGGACTCTGAGTTCGTCTCCTTCCTCCGTCTACATTTTATACTTTAGCTGTCTTTTATTTCTCTCTTTCTCCCTCCTTTTTTCTTAAAGCCTTTGGAGGCTCGTCTGCGCATTGTTCGCACACACTTGACATGCTACTTGCACTCATTATACCTGGGGGCTTCTTTAACAGAAGCTTATTTATACGGGCTTTATACCCAACACATGTGTCACACTTCCGCATGTACCTTTTATTCACCATTATATGCATCGATATGACTTCAGTTTTGGCCAAGCTGGGTTGCCTGGCTCCTGTGCTTACCCCTACATTCCCGATTGTTCGGCTAGGAGGTAAAGGGAGTACCTCTGTGATTGTTACTGCCGGGTCAGCCGGATGTGTACCTCAGACTGGGTGAAGCCGAAAGCTAGCGTTCTTAAGGGAATATTCGGTCGGTGAATTGAAAGATGATTTCTTACCCATTTATTTATCTACCCCCAGATGTTTTCCTGCTTTTTTCGTAGTCCGGACATGCACTTTAGGAAAGGAACCCCTAATGGAACTATTCTCCCTGGAAGATGTTTCTTACTAACCATGTAATATAACATAACTAGTTGGGCACTTGTCTGATAAAGCGCTAATGACCCCTACGCCTGGTCTCCACGCATGCCCCGGTTTTTTATAACCGCGAGGGTATTCGGACACACTCCGGACTGTCGGGTCCCGAGGTTGAAGCGAAAAGGTCCGCAATGACAAACGATCTACAATCCGGCTAGAAGGCATTTTACATGTCATTTTAAATTACATAGTCAAATTGACTGATTGTATTCCTCTTCAATACCATCTAACAGGCTATCTAGTTTACAGTCCCACTGGGAATACTTTGCGACCAACTCTACTTGGCCATACACTAAGCTCACAGGGATCTCCTTCCCATCGGGCCCCACAGGTCCGACCTCGGCCATGTGGTTTGGGTCAGCCTTCGTGTACCTCGTCTTCACCATGGCCCAGGCCTCCCTGGCGCCTTGACGGCAGGCCGATATCTTCCACAGACAGAAGCGCCGCCGTGCTCCCTGAAGCTTCTCTGCAAGCCCTCCTAGACCCTCGGGTAGGGAGACGGACGGCCATAAGGCCTGGGCAACGCCAATCATCACCTGCCGAACTCGTTCATGCAGTTGCAGCAGCTCGGGAAGTAGGTCACCCGTTGAACTGGGCATTTCCTCTACTGGATGGCCTGTGAGCATACCTACAGACATATTCCTGTTAATCGACTTCCTGGCCGAACTCTTCTTTTCAAAAGTTCATTCAAGCACTTACTATAAATGCCGCGACGAAGCCGCAGATTCTCCTTCACGGAGTAAGACAGCTGGACCCGAACATCTTTTAGTTCCTCGCCCAGCTGAGTGTTCGCATCTTGGAGGTTATTTTTCTCCTGCCGCACCCTTGTAAGCACCTTCTCGCCAGCCTTTTGCTGGCATAGTAGCTGCTGCCTGTCCGGATCTAGTCCAGCACCATCTGCAATATTATTGTCAGACCCATGCACATGCCGCACTTCACAAACTACTTCTCTTTCAAAAGTATATATTACCGGAGGGGGTCTCTGTGGCTCCTCCTGTGGCGGCTAGTGCGGCCTCAAGTTGGGCCTTGCACTCTTGAAGCTCCTGGGACAAGTGGGTATTCTTCTCCGTAAGATCCTGCATAACAAATGATCCTTAAATCAGTTTTTCTAACTATTTTAAGTCTCGGGGGCTTCTGGCATATATAACTGTCAAAATTCCTCACCCGTATGTCTTTCACATACTGCTCCGTGGCTCTGGCTAGACCATCTTGAGCGGCACGGAGGTGCGCATCTCCCGAATTAAAGGCATTTAACGCCTCCGGGGAGAAGCATGCGTCACAAAAAACTGTCCGGCGGCGCCTGTGATTCATGGCGCTCTCCACCTCAGATATGGTGGCGAACAACCGGTCGGTGTCCTCCGTTGGAGGAGCACCCGACGCGCGCCTTGTGTTCGCCTCCCCCTCCGGGCCTGGCGTTGGAGCCTGGCTGGCGGAGGCTTGATTGGCAATCTCTCCGGACACAGTCCGGCGAGCGCTCTTTCTCCTGAAAAAACCATGAACGTTAATATGCCTTCCAGGAATCTTTCCTGGAAACGTGGTGGCGCGCCATACCGTTGCGGCGACGTCTCGATCCGCGCCGCACTTCTTTTCCGCCTGCTGGGCCGAGCTACCCCTTGTTGGCCAGCCGCCGCGGGTTCGGCTTCTCGCCTCGAAGGCACCTCCTGTGGAACACCATTGGTATACGGTGGTCAGATAAGCATGGATGAGTAATGGTATCAGGACTCCGGTCACAGTTACCTGGGAAACCAGAGATATTTCGGGGTAGTCGGCCGTAATGGCGACCAAAGCATTGTCGATCCTAAGTTGGTGGAACACCCCATCGATCAGCTCCACCTTTATGTCCGGATCCTCTTCGGAGGCCGGATCGAGGGATCGTTCCGGATCCTCGGGTTGTGGAGCCGGGCTGTGTATATCCTCTACGGCCCGGCGCAGTTCCCGCGTCAAAATCACAAAGTGAGGCACTTAACTTTGGGAATATGGATCGGCTAGACAAACGTCCGCTTACCCAGCTCTAAGGGTTGGTCATGGAAAATCCGTTCAATGGACTAGCATGGAGGAAGTCCTCCTTCTCCCCTTTGTACAGGCCGGACAAGATCTTCACCAGATCGTCTACCGATCCCGGCCCCTTGCGGCCATGACGGGTGGCATCATCCTCCCCGTTGAAATCTCACATGGGGTGGCCCCTATACTGGAGCGGCTGCAGCCCTCGCATAATGCATGTGGCCATGACCCCAATCATGGTCAATCCGGAATGGGCCAATAACCTTATTCAGCCCATCAGATACTGGACGTCCCTATCATTCTCCCGTTGAGGGCTCCGTGGGCGCTGACTCGGGCGTTTCTTCAGAGGAGCGTTGCTGAACTCCGGGAGGCTGATCCGAACTGGGTCCGGTAGCGAGGCGTCCTCCATATAAAACTATTTCGAAGGCCAGTCTTCGGACGCCTTCTTCGGGGTTTCGGATAGATATCCGGTCCCGGCGATGCGCCATAGTTCGGCTCCGCCCACTTGATATATCGACCCCTCATGAGAACGGGGTACGAGGCAGAATAATCTCTTCCACAGCGCGAAATGGGCCTCGACGCCCAAGAACAGCTCGCAAAGGGCCACAAAGCCCGCGATGTGTAGGATGGAGGCAGGCGTAAGGTGGTGAAGCTGGAGCCCATAGAACTCCAAGAGCCCCCTGAGAAACGGATGTACGGGAAATCCGAGTCCTCTTATTAGATAAGGGACGAAGCATGCCCGCTCTCCTTTGGAGGGATTGGGGATGCTCTCCGCCTACTTTCCGCCCTTGTAGGTGGCTAGTCTGGCTCGAACCGGAACCATAAAGGTCGGGGGAAGAAATCCCTCAGCTTGGAGCGTCACTAGCTCACTATGCGGGACCGAGCATCTTCCCCAATCTCCTGGCTGAGGGCTGGGAGCGCGAGAGGAGGAGCCGCGTTGACTGTCCATGATGGAATGGATTTTTGGTCAGAGGCGCTCCGATGAATACTCGCGGGAGGAGGATGGTGTGATTCGGATCTAGATCCTCGCCTCTCTTTATAGGCAGCTCATTCGCGCAGCCAGGGGGTGGAATGTAAAAATGCCCAGGCTTTTCGCATTCGTACAACACATGGAAGATAGCCATTATTGGACGTGGAAGCCAAGGAGCGCAACATTTATAAGAAGTCGGACACCATTCGGCGAGTACATGGAACTTGGAGAAGAACCCGCCTTGCAATGCCGAAGACAATATGCGCGCCGAACTTATCGTCATTGAAGCTTGGTTCGGGGGCTACTGAGGGAGTCCTGGACTAGGGGGTGTCCGGATAGCCGAACTATCACCGTCGGCCGGACTCCAAGACTATGAAGATACAAGATTGAAGACTTCGTCCCGTGTCCGGATGGGACTTTCCTTGGCGTGGAAGGCAACCTTGGCGATAAGGATATGTAGATCTCCTACCATTGTAACCGACTCTGTGTAACCCTAGCCCTCTCCGGTGTCTATATAAACCGGAGGGTTTTAGTCCGTAGGACGAAGAACAATCATACCATAGGCTAGCTTCTAGGGTTTAGCCTCCTTGATCTCATGGTAGATCTACTCTTGTACTACCCATATCATCAATATTAATCAAGCAGGAGTAGGGTTTTACCTCCATCGAGAGGGCCCGAACCTGGGTAAAAACATCGTGTCCCTTATCTCCTGTTACCATCCGCCTAGACGCACAGTTCAGGACCCCCTACCCGAGATCCGCCGGTTTTGACACCGACACCCTTCACGGCCACTTGCGAAAGTGAGATCTGATAGTGCTGAGGATATAACTACTGAGTGCAAACCGCCCAGGAGGGGCCGGTTCACGCTCAACTATACTGAAGCCCATGAAGATAAGAAGATGGAGCTTTACTAATAAAGCTTAGAGGCCCGAAGCCCAGAGGCGGATTAGGGCCCATAATGGTAAACCGTCATAGTTGTATAACTTGTGTCTTAAGATAGGGAAAGGGAGAAACCGAGCCGAACACTTGTATGAGTCGGTCTCGGGACTTTGTAAACCGGCCGGGCGTCAACCTGTGTATATAAAGGGACGACCCGGCGGCGGTTCAGGGACAACAGACAACAACTCGAGACTCAGGCAAAGCGTATTTGCTCCCTGGTCATCGAAACCCCAATAATTCCATCACAACTAGACGTAGGCTTTTACCTTCATTGAAGGGTCCGAACTAGTATAAACTCTCATGTGCCTTGTCCGGTTTAACCCCTTCAAGCTAATCTCGTTGCGATGGCTCCACGACTAAGTCCTTCTGCTAGGACATCTGGCGGCTATTCTGATGGCGACAGTTGGTGCCCACCGTGGGGCTATCGCACGATGGTTTCGAGTTCTTGAAGGGCAACTTTGAAGGACTCAAGGGGTACGTGGTTGGTCGGATGACCAAGAGTCGTCGCGGCAAGATCTACATCGACGATGCAGGATGGGGCCCCGAGGCCGGCTCAATTGAGTACGGGTACCGGGTCCCCTTTGGTGGAATTCACGTTTTCATTGGCAAGATTGGCAAACCGGCCCCTGAGCCGGACATCTCCACGGACCTCGTCGAGACGGCTCAGCATGCAGGTCCTGCCCTGGTTCCGCCTGCCATGAAGCGTGCGTTCGTAGGATTCATTCATGGTGCGGAATCTGAACCGGTGTCCGATGGTGAGACATCCGTCTACTCAGATGGTGAATCGTCCACTGGCGAAACCGAGTCGCTATACCAACTGCACGATGGCCGGTTTGAGGGATACTCCCATGGCGACAGTATTCCGGGTCCCCTTGAACCGCCAAACCAGGTTGCAATCTTCATGGCCGGTACACAGCCCACCGTGCAATCTTCATCTACAGCAGCAATGGTCTCTGGATCGGCAGCCGCGGGAGGAGGCCCGGCGCGCCGGCCGGCTCTCGTTCTGGCCGATTTATTGGACACCTGGACGACATTGTTGACTACAGCAGTGACTCCGGAGACTCAAGATCAGCATAATGTGGATGTTACAAAGCTAAAGGATCAGATAGTTCAAGCCAAGGCGGACTTGGCGGCTGAGGAGGCCAGGATGGACGAAGAGGGGGCCGGTTTAGATGCCCAGTCACAACAAATCCAGGCGCAGAATTACCGGCTTATGTTGGATCAGAACGCATCGAACGACGTCATGAGAAGGAAGTACCGATCTCGGCTACCGCAAATTTATGAAGGTCTGAATCTCTTCAGTACACCAGGAGCTGGGCCTAGCAATCCGACAGGAGTAAACCGGACCGAGGCACCTGGGACAGCGCCGGATCAGCCACGGGCGATGGACCCGCCTCGACGGACGAATAACCCGCCGCAGTATGTAGCAACACCGTCGGGTCACTTTTCCAGCCCCTTAGATAATATGATTGCGGCAGCATCACGTCAGGCGGCTATTCCGATGGAGGGTGATTAATTAGCAGCAATTGAGACTCAACGAGCCAGGGATGTTCTTCAAACCGCCGTTGTTCAGCAATAGGCTTATTCCTATAGCTGAGATAGAATACATTCAACCCCTCATCCGAGCAAGAGTTATAGCAGGCACATAGATGAACCAGCCGTGTCAAGCGGTGCGCGGCGTCGTGATGTTCCTCGAGGGCCTAATCCGGCGAACGGCGGTTTGAATGCTCATGATGTAGTGGATAATGGCAGAGCGCAAAGGGAGGCCACATTGGCGGCACAGCACGCAGGTCATCATCAACCCACCCCGGTTCAGCCAGCGGCATCAGTAGAACGAGGGACAGGGCTTGCCTTTAGCTCTTGGGGAGTCCTGTGTCTCATCCTGGCTCTCCGTGATGTGCGGTTGCCCAAGGATTTCAAAGGGCCACACAAGGTGCCTAATTATACCACTGATCAGCCCCCCGAGGCATGGGTTGAGAGTTATGAGATGGCAATGGAGATGCTAGATGTGGATGAAGCGGCGTGTGCAAAATACTTCACCATGATGCTAGAAGGAACGGCTCGCACCTGGTTAAAGAGCCTG
Organism: Triticum aestivum; assembly: GCF_018294505.1. NCBI lineage: Eukaryota > Viridiplantae > Streptophyta > Magnoliopsida > Poales > Poaceae > Triticum > Triticum aestivum. The sequence continues at coordinate 8,310,637 of NC_057813.1, forward strand.
CCTGCTAACTCGATCAATTCATGGGATGAGTTGAAGACCAAGTTCATAGCAAACTTCAAAGATACATGCAAGCAACCTATGTCCATTGTAGATCTGGCGGCTTGTGTCCAAGGAGAGAATGAATCAACAACCCATTGGGTGCACCGAGTTTCAGAAATTTTGCATTCATCCGGCCACATCAATCTAGATACAGCAATTGTGACGTTGGAGGGCAATTGCCGGTTTAAGTCACTAAAGATGAAGTTGGGATGGCTCAAGCGTCACTGCAATGATATGGGAACACTCATGGCAGCTCTGGTTAAGTATGATGATTCTGATAATACCAAGAACCCTGACTCTGATGAAGAGAAACAGGAGAAGGGAAAGAAGAATGCCGGTTCAAAGGGACAGCATAACCAGGCGGGCCACGGAAATAATGGTAAGCCTAAAACGGACAATTCCGATTTTGTGGCTAACACCAGTATGCAGGGTAATATGCAGCGCCGTAAGGGTAAACCGCCCCAGCGCGGTGGAGGAATGAATTTGGAACGCCTGTTAAACCAGCCCTGCCCAAAGCATGGGACCAAGGAGGCTCCTGCCACACACCTTCGGAAGGATTACCACATCATGAGGGAATTCAAAAATTCTGATCTTTTATGGTATGATCAGGGTCCATCTGGTGGTTCTGGTCCAGGATTTCATGGGTCGGGTTACGGTGGTGGCGGTTCAAACTCAGGGTTTCAGAATAATTAGGGCAATCAGAATAACCAAGGTGGTAACCATCAACAGGGTAATCAGGGAATCAACAACAGTCGGGTTATCAGAGCAACCCAAAGCAGTTAAATGGTGGACAGTATCATGTCTTCACTACTAGCTTGTGCAAGCGCGATCAGAAACTCCATAAAAGGGCAGTGAATTCTGTTGAACCGGCGGTGCCCCGTTATCTACGCTGGTCTGAGCAGCCTATTGTCTGGAGCGGGGAGGATCATCCGCCACGGGTTGACAATCCGGGTCACCTAGCTTTGGTGGTTGCACCACAGGTGGGAGGTTATAAGTTTACCAAGGTACTCATGGACGAAGGGAGCAGTATCAATATTTTGTACGATGAAACCTTCCGGCATATGGGGTTGACAGATAAGAATCTTAGACCGTCAAACACCGTTTTTCACGGAGTGGTGCCTGGCAAATCGGCTTACCTAGTTGGTAAGATAGCTCTGGAGGTGGTTTTTGGAGATGATCATGATTCAAGGTCCGAGACACTGACCTTTGAAGTGGTGAAGTTCAGAAGTCCGTACCATGCTTTATTTGGAAGGTCGGCTTATGCTAAATTCATGGCAAGGCGTGTTATGTTTATCTGCAGCTCAAGATGCCGGGTCACGAAGGGACCATTACGGTTCATGGTAGCCGTAAGATTGCTCTGGAATGTGAGGAAGGTGATGCGGCATATGCTGAATCGGTTTGTGCAACGGAGGAGTTGAAGTTTTATAAGGACAATGTTGATCCGGCAGACATGACTTCTCTGAAGAAGCCCACCACAGAGCATGATCCGACTTTGAAGTTTAAATCGGCTGATGAAACCAAATTGGTTGACTTTATTCCTGGCGATTCATCCAAGCAGTTCAGCATCAGCGTCAACTTGGATCCCAAATAGGAAAGCGTGCTCATCGAGTTCATCCGTGAGAACCGAGACATCTTTGCATGGAAGCCTTCTAACATGTGAGGTGTACCGAGGGAACTCGCTAAGCACACACTTAATATTGATCCGAAGTTCAAACCGGTCAAACATTTTCTTCGCCGCTTTAATGAGGTGCGGCGCAAGGCCATTGGAGAAGAGGTAGCCTGGCTTTTGGCAGCAGGGTTTATCGTGGAAGTGTTTCACCCAGAGTGGTTGGCTAATCCGGTGCTGGTACTTAAGAAAAACAGCACTTGGCGGATGTGTGTGGATTATACAGATTTGAACAAAGCTTGCCCGGCTGATCCCTTTGCCCTCCCTCGTATTGATCAAATCATTGATGCTATGGCGGGTTGTGAGCGTTTGAGTTTTTTGGATGCTTATTCCGGTTATCATTAGATCAAGATGGCAGTTAAGGACCAGGAGAAGACATCTTTCATTACTCCCTTTGGAGCCTTCTGCTATGTATCTATGCCTTTTGGGCTCAAGAGTGCCCAGGAAACTTATCAACGTTGTGTGCAGAATTGTCTTCATACTCAGATTGGGCGCAACGTTCATGCCTATGTGGACGATATTGTGGTCAAGTCCAGGAAAGCAGAGACGCTCATCTCTGATTTGCAAGAAACCTTTAATAATCTAAGAGTTTATAAGATGATGCTCAATCCGGCTAAGTGTGTTTTGGGTGTATGTCGGTGTACTAAAGTAGGGGTACCTTAGTACCCCGAACTTGTGCACGGGCAGTCGCAGCACCCCGCGGCAAGGCTTGCCGGGCGCCCGCCAAGGCCCTCCACCGTTCCTTATTACTGCCATTCAAGAACAAAGTACTAACCAAGAAAACGAAGGCCCCGGCAAGGAGAGCTTGCCGGGAAGGCCAACCAAGGCATCACCAGAAGACTTGCCGCGGCGCCCCGCGCGTCCCGGCAAGGCCCGACGGCCGGCAAGCTTGCCGGCACAACAAGAGAAGGGCCACGGCAAGGCACTTGCCGCGGCAAGGCTGCCACCCAAACTCCAGCGCACCAGCGATGTGTCATCGCAAGACCATCCCAAGGGCACGTGGCGAGGCACTATGCAGCCATGCGGAGCGAGGTGGCAAACGGAGCTGACAGAGGCGCCATCGTGGCAACCGGTAGTTCACCTAACAGTCGTTTGTTGACACTATTGGGGCGACCAGATGGGCATTTAATGCCCTTGTCCCCTACCATCAGAGTTAGGTAGGGGCACTGTTGTGCACTGTTGTACCAACCTACGATTTTACCTTTCTACCCCCTCTTCCTACGCTGCCACCTGTGGGTGCCCCCTTCAGACTATAAAAGGGAGGCCCATGCGCACGTAGAAGGGGTTCGGTCCATTCGACACCCACAGCACCACCATACGCTCGGATGCTCGAGCAAGATCAAATACAAACACAAAGCAGCAGCAGGGGTATTATCTCTCCGGAGAGCCCCGAAGCTGGGTAAAAATTTGCCCGTCTCCCCCGCGCGCTCGACCTCGATCTGCTCTGCGCACGCCCTCAGCTCCCTTGCCGGACTAGAAGGGGCCCCCAGTGCCCCATAGGTGCTCGAGGCCACAGAGAGATCGCCCCGACATCTTTGGCGCGCCAGGTAGGGGGCGTCGAGGCCGTGAGCATCTGATCCGGTCCCCGCGCGCGCAGCATCAACACCTTCGTCAATATGCCACCAAAGAAGAAACCTTCGGAGGTGGCCGCTCCGTCTACATCAATTCCACCACCACCGCCGGAGCAAGCAGGCGGTGGAGTGGACGCCGGCGGTGGAGCGGGCGCCGGCGGTGGGACGCACGTCGTCACCAGATCCAAGAACAAGGCCCCGCAAGCGTCGGCGACGATACAGACGCCGCACCCTTCCCAGGAGGTGCAAGGTCAGCAACGCCCCGGTGCTCCTAGCACCGTGCTCGCGTTGGAGCAAGGCCAAGCTGGTGGGTCGCGGGACGCTCGAGGTCAGCATGCACGCCCGCATGCTGGCGCGAGCGAGGTGCGGTCGCCCGGACGGGGGGTTGCACCTCCCAATCCGATTGGGAGTCCAAGCACATCCCGTTCCTCACGCCGCTCGTCGCCACCGCCACCCAAGACAGCCGAGGAAGCGCTGGCCCGATCCCAGCTGCTTCTAGACTACCCTCCGGCGCCGCAGAAGATCGACGACTGGAGGATGACCATTTACAGCCTCATCGGTTTCGCCAACGGCGACAAACCCCGGCGACCGAGCGTGTCGAGGCCCCGACAAGGCGCCCAGGCGCAAGCCGGCGCCGACAAGACCGCTGGGGGTGCCGCTTCCGTGCGCTCCCAGCCCCGAGGGCCAAGATCGCCAGCTCGCCGAACCAACCCCGACGCCGACTCCACCGCGTCGCCGGACCCGCGGACTCGCCGTGATCAGCGCCACGTTCTCCAGGAACGGTAACACGAAGACGCTCGCACTCGCATCGAGCGCCGGAGAGAAGCGCGACGTCAATCTGACCAGCGCGCTAGGCCCGCCGTCGACATGCACGCACCTGGAGAACCAGGCGACTTGCCGTACGCGGCAGGTTGCCCTGCGTTCACCCGTGAGTTGCGGCAAGTCCAGTGGCCCAAAACCAAGAACTTCAAGCCAGACGTGCCCGAGAAGTATGATGGCAGGATACACCCGTCGGAGTTCCTCAGCATCTACACCATTGCGGTGCAGGCTGCCGGAGGACGCGACGAGAAGATCCTTGCCAACTACTTCCCGCTCGTACTCAAGCCTAACGTCAGATCTTGGCTCATGCACTTGCCGGACGGCTCCATCTCTTCATGGGCGGACCTGTGTCATCAGTTTGTCGGCGCCTTCACGGGTGGCCACAAGCCTCATGGCTAGGAGAGTGACCTCCACTTGCTCGTCCAGAAGGAGGGGGAGCCCCTGCGCAAGTATATATAAAGATTCAACCAGGTGCAGTGCAACATCCCAGACGTCCACCCTGCCGCGGTTATTAGCGCGTTTCATCAGAATGTGCGTAACCGCAGGATGAGGGAGGAGATGGTGATGTGCAAAATCAGAGATGTCAGCGAGCTCTACGCTCTGGCCGACAAGTGTGCACGGGCTGAGGAGGGGAGGAAAATCCCCGGAGAAGTTGCCGAAGCAGAAGGATCTGACAGTGAGGACGCCGCCCCGGCAAGGAAGAACCAGAGGCGGAGCAATAGGAAGAGAAAGGCTAAAGATGTACTAGCTGTTGAGCATTCCGGCAACGGAGGCGGCTCCGACAAGGCCAAGACCGACGACTCCGGCGAGGGTGTGGTAGCCGCCGACAAGCAGGACGGCTCCGACAAGCGGTATTGCAAGATCCACCGCACCAAGGGACATGATCTCCAAACCTACAAGAAAGTGGAGCAGATGGCGGAGCTACAGAAAGCAGAATACGAGCGCCGCGACAAGGAGAGAGCCCAGGAAGGTGGCGGAGGATCCGGCAAGAAGCTTCCCGCCCGGGGAGGGCACCGCAGCAAGGCCAAGATGCGGCAAGGAGACAGGCCTCCCCGCGGCCGCGACAAGGACAAAGATGAAGATGAGGATGATGAGATGGAGGAAGATGAGACTGATGACCAGGAGTTTCAGAAGGCAACAGAGGTGTTGTGCATCGACGGCGGCGCCTCTCTGCACACCTCGCACCGCCAACTCAAGCAATGGGTGCGGGAAGTGAATGCCGCGGAGCAGTCCGTCAAGGCGCGCAATCCTCTGAAGTGGTCCAGCACGCCCATCGTCTTCGACGTTGAGGACCACCCTGATCGCGTCACTGCGGTCGGGTGCTTGCCGATGTTGGTTTCACCAACAATCCGCAACCTCAAGGTCACGAAGATGCTGGTTGACGGCGGGGCCGGCCTGAACCTGATTTCCTCCGCAGTACTCAAGAAGCTCCAGATCCCCGACAGCGAGCTTGAAGAGACCGGCACCTTTCAAGGGATAAATCCGGGAAGGAGCCAGCCCAAGGGGAAGATCACATTGCCAGTGACGTTCGGTAGCGAACTGAACTTCAGGACTGAGAGGGTCACGTTCGACGTGGCTGATATCCCATTACCCTACAATGGAATACTCGGCCGACCCGCGCTCGCCAAATTCATGGCGGCCTCTCACTACGCGTACAATGTGCTCAAGATGCCTGGCCCGATGAGTGTCATTTCTGTCCAAGGTGACAAGAGGGATGCACTCATCTGTGCCGACAAGATCTACCGGGAAGCAGCAGCCGCGGCAGAGCGCGGGCCACTTGCCGCTGAAGCTCCCCGGGGGAAGAAGAAAGCCAAGTCCGGCAAGAATAGCTCTGATGCTCACTCCGGCAAGCGCACCTCCCCGGAGTGCTGCGCTGCCATCGAGGACGCACCATCGAGCTCCACCGGCAAGTGCGAGAAGGCAAAGGGAGACCAACGAAAGACTAAGCCCGGCAAGAACGGCTCTGGGGTTCGCTCCGGCAAGCCCGCCTCTCCGGAGTGCCGCGCTGCTGTCGAGGACGCGCCATCGAGCTCTGCCAGCCAGTAAGGCAAAGAGAGTTACCAAGCTTCGAACTTTTGAGTTGTGCCCTCCGAAAGTCCATACCTTGTATGTAGAACCTGCGCAGAGGGGTCGAATCGTGGTTAGGTTGCACCGTTGATCCGTTTCGAGTCCGCTCAACAATACAAGCACGCCGCAACCGGCCCGACGAGTTCTTCCCACCGGAGGCAACACCGCCAGCGGGCTGCTGATGCCCTGCACTCAGCAAGTGTGTT